>NC_084595.1:265000-320000 GCF_033807715.1 Cololabis saira | reverse complement strand
AGATTTAAGACTGGTCCATGTTCTTTTTGATAGTTACATGGGCCAAGACTGTCTGAACACAGACAATTAAAGGCTTGCAAATAATAATGTGAATGCAGGAAAGTGAGAATTTCCATGTAGGATATGGTAAGTACCAGAAAATTTCCCAATGTTACATTATGTTACATTATTTTAAATAAACAGCCTTTCAATTACAGTTTTTGCCCGTTGCTTGAACACATTTTTCTAAATTTCGCTCATTGTGCCAAAACTCTACACACAAGTAAGCATGACACAACACTGGGAAATATACCATTCACATCTGTGTTAAATTGAAACTCTACTATCACTGCCTAAACTCTGCTATCAAAACCTAAAAATATTTTGTCAAAATGTAACTCTGATGACAAAATAACACACACTTGTATCATATGCATACACTTTCAGATCAGGGAGAACACACTTATTTTTGTTTATTCAGCAGGCACATTTTCAAGCAACCAAAAAACCAAACCAAATAGGCCTACTCAATGTTGTGCATAATAATGTGAACTAAAAAAAAAAAATAGAAAAAACACTATACTGTAAACACATAATTGTGCATACTGCACGTGGGCTCATAGATCCCGCCGCCTGTGGCCACAGGACCTCATCTACATCGCAGGCGATGTCTTCTCCTGCTAGGCACCGGGGAAAATATCCCCTGGCATGTCGAAACCACCCTTGTATTGCGGTCACCTGAATGTCGCTGCAGGCCTGTTCCATTGCCTGTAGAAGAGGCATGCGGGCATGTGGTTGGCGATCATATACACGCCATCTCCAAGCCGAAAAGAATTCCTCTATAGGGTTTAAAAATGGTGAGTATGGAGGCAAGTATACCACTTCCAATTGATCGTGGTTGGTGAACCAGGCCTGGACCAGAGCAGCCCGATGGAAACTGACGTTATCCCATACCACCACAAACCTGGGCTGATATGGTCTGTTCTGTATAACTATATTATGGAGGGCATCTAGGAATGTGACTATATGGTCAGTATTGTATGGACCTAATTTCGCATGATGATGCAGAAGCCCTTGAAGGCTTATGGCAGCACACAGTGTGATGTTTCCCCCGCGCTGCCCCGGGACGTACACAATTGCCCTTTGGCCAATTACATTACGACCCCGTCGTCTTGTTTTGCTCAAGTCAAATCCAGCTTCATCAATGAAGATGCATTTGTGAGGCTGTGCAGCTCCATCCATGGCCAAGATTCTCTGTAACAAAAGGAAACATTACTGTACTACAGTGCTACACATACAGAACCCTCACCCCATCACACGGGTACCTGTGTACTGTATCTCTCCAAATGGATCCATGTGGCACTGATGTGGTACATATTTAGCTGCTACTGGATTTCACCAATACTGTATTGTAAATGTAAAGGACTTACCCGTACATATTCACCTCAAAGGCCTTTGACCCTGATGCTGTTCCTTTTGTAGTTGGCTGATTGGTGTTACGTTTAGCAAGCAAGTGCCTTCAGGTGTGTATTTGAATGGTTGCATTAACCGATGTGTTTTGTATTTTGGAAACATGTGTTTTCCAAATGGCACCCTGTGATTTCATTTGTGAACGAAGTGTCTTATGTATGAAATACAGTCTAGTATGCAGGACCAAGGGCCAAATCCACAAAAGGATTGCGCGGCTTTTGCGGCCGCTAAACCGGTGCAAATGAGACAAATAGAGAGCGTCTAATTCACAAAGCACCCGCAAAGGGCGAATTGCTCCACAAACTGCGCTGCCAAGCAAATAGTGGCAGTCTGCGCCGGTGCCATTTGCATGCATGTAAATTAGGTAATATTCATACATTCGGCGCAAAATTGCCCCCTTTCTATGCAAATAAGCCTCATTGCAAAAAGCGCCTAATTCAGAAAGGCCAGTGCAATTTGCCACACGTAAAAATAGTGGAGCAAATACCGTCTTTCAGAACCATGTATTAAACTGCGCGCAAACTCCTCACTCCCCATCTCTCTCTGTTTCTCTCTCTCTCATTCAAGCCTGTGTGATACTGAATGATATTAAGGGTGAAATCTACAGTCAGACATGACTGTAAACAGTCAGATCAAGTGGGGTTGTGGACTTATCTCGGATTTAAAAATAAAAGTAACAGGACGGAGTTCAGGATTCATCCATACATAAGGGGCTGCTTTATTACAAACAATTCCACCATATAAACATATAAATCTAGAATGTGTGTGTTTAACAGCTGACCTGTAGGTGTGTGTAGCAAAACACAGAACATGAATTACCATTAGATCCTGATCTGATCCCGATCCAGTGTTAATGAAGTTACTGGTGCTGTGCCTTGTGCGTAAATGTGCACAGCCTCTTAACATTTGACATTTCATTAGCTTATTAGCTTATAGCTAAAGTTAAACAGTCTTATTGCTGCGAGGACGCAAGGATCTCCTGAACCGCTCCGTTCTGCAGCGGTCGCTCCTCTCACTGCGCTGCAGAACGAGCGGTTCAGGAGATCCTTGCGTCCCCGCAGCAATAAGACTATTTAACTCCTCCTGAACTCAGTTTCACACACTCACCTCTGCCACAACTGGACTATATTTTAGTTTGTACTTTACATGATATTTGTTTTAAAAACCTTATATGTTTATTTTAATATTATGAATGTGCTTTTATTGTCTGAATCTTCAAATAAAATTGAATTGAATTGAATTGAATTGAATGGAAGTGTGGTTGATTTTTATGTTTATGTTTTGATGAGCTGCTGGACGGTTTAATTTCCCTTTGGGGATGAATAAGGTTCTATCTATCTATCTATCTATCTATCTATCTATCTATCTATCTATCTATCTATCTATCTATCTATCTATCTATCTATCTATCTATCTATCTATCTATCTATCTATCTATCTATCTATCTATCTATCTATCTATCTATCTATCTATCTGCATGCGAAATACTAGAAGTACAAATACGTGAAAGTTGAGGCTGTTGTGCTCTCTGCAGTTTTCATTAGGGACCAATCTGTGTGCTGAAATATGGAGAACACTGGAAACAGCTCCGCTCACTTACTCAGACAAGTGCAAATTGCACTCAGCCGCAAAACTTTATGGGCGTGTTTGCGCCGGTATATCATTAGAGCAAAATCCTTTGTGAATAGGACCTTAAAGCAGGGCAAATTGCGGGCGCTAATGCAGCGCAATTCACAGTGCTATTTGCGGGCGCAATCTGTTCTTTGTGGATTTACCCCCAAGTGTGTTGCATAAATGACTAAGTGTGTTGCAGAATTGCAACTAGAGTGCAAAGCAGCGCTTTGGTTTAAGGTATGGGTGTTTGAGGTATGGTAACAAAAGTTTCGAGTTGTGTT
Organism: Cololabis saira; assembly: GCF_033807715.1. Classification (NCBI taxonomy): domain Eukaryota; kingdom Metazoa; phylum Chordata; class Actinopteri; order Beloniformes; family Belonidae; genus Cololabis; species Cololabis saira. The sequence goes on along the minus strand of NC_084595.1, from coordinate 316,655 downwards.
ACTTTAGTTTAAGCATGGGTCTATAGTGTTCAAGCAACGGGCAAAAACTGCAAGTGTGATGTATGTATATTTTTTCAATCTTATTTGTTATTTACTGTCTAATTATGTCTTGCCGCTTTTAATGTCAATGTAAAGCACTTTGAATTACCTTGTGTTGAATTGTGCTATATAAATACATTTGCCTTGCCTTGCCTTGCCTTGCCTTATGTATCATGATACTCTACCATAATTAGCTGCACCACATGTCACATTATTAATAAAACACACAAAGTTACGTGTTGAGTGCGTATTATATTGCAACTTGCCCAATTGCACACTAGATATAAAGTGCTATTTTAATTGCACAATTCTCAATACATATTACAATAATTAATTAAAGCTGCAAGCAGCGATGAACGGGCCCTCCCACCCTTGTGCACGTTCAGGCTGCAGTGGAAGCTTGTATGACTTCATGTAGATTCTTCAGACCTGGACATTTAGCGGATGACACCACCCACGACTCTCTATATCAAACCATTCAAATTATGGCAGAAAATAGGATCTATCAAATATCAAGCAATCAGAAGAAGGGGCGGGGCTAATTCAGGCCAATGAAGGTCAAGTACTCAAAACCGAGTCAGATGACACCACCCACATGTCTTTAACACAACCCGTTCAAAAGTTATGGCAGAGAATAGGGACTATCAAATATTGACCAATCAGAAAAAGGGGCGGGGCTAATTTGCACCAATTATGTACAAGGACTCAAAACCGAGTCCGATGACATCACCCACGATTCTTTATATTAAACCATTCAAAAGTTATGGCAGAAAGTAGGAACTATCAAATATGGACACATCAGATGAAGGGAAGGGCACGCTTTTTGGCGTCTAGCGTTGCCACGGTAACGCTTTGGAATGAGAAAAGCAATGCGCGTCGTCGCAGGACGGAGACGCACATTTTGATGTAAAAAAAAACACAAAAATTGCTGACAATAATCTTTGCATACAGCGGGGATCGAACTCTCGATCTCTCACACAAAAGACAGCAAAGCTACCGCTAAGCTATGACTCAGCTATGCCTTTTCTGACTTACTAAGTGAGGAGAGACTAACATAGCGATAATATCTAACTGAGTCCCAAACTGTTTATTCGTAATTTTTTTAATATTTGTAAGATATAAATATTAGTAAAACCCCACTATTTGTGCTTTGTGAATAGCGTATTCCAGTCTTTACTTCCTAAACACACACACTGCATGGAAGGGAGCGTTTGATTTATTGTTCACGTAACGTTACTTTTATTTTTTCACGACCAAACCACCAAACCTTTATTTATGTCATTTGCAAAAAATAAATGATTCCACCAAAACTCCAAAGATTTTTGTGGTTGGCTGACACATTACCAGCATATTTCAAATATACTGGTAAATAATCACACGCCAAATAATCACAAATATGATATTTGTGATTTGTTTTCATTCCTCCTTTCAGGAAAAAAAGAAAAAAGCGTCAAAAATGTTGAAGTAACGTTTTTTTTTAAAATGTTTTAAGTGTTTTGCTTTGATGAAAAAAATGCTTAAGAAGTTATTTTCCATTTCAATGCACACATTGTAAGAGACATTTTGAGACATTTTACTCATCTTTCCTCTTTTTTCATTTATGTGCCCAATGTTCGGAAAATTCAAAGACAGAGACTTGTTAACTGTTCAGCTGCTGATGAATTTAACTGTAGATTTATTCTAATTTGAAACAAAACAAATTGTTATGATTTTGAAAGTTTTGTCAACATTTACAAATTATTCTGTGACAATCCTTGGTCCGGACTGGCCTTTATTTACACCATTTAAATAAATAATTTGCTATAGGCCTAGACAGTGTTGTGTTTCTAATTTCTACACCGTACAGGCGTTAAAAAATTGAATGCGTGTTCAGGGATGCAAGAAACTGGTGGTGGGAGGAGAACAAGCCATGAAGGTTGGGGTCGTAGTACCAGCAAAAACTTTAATCTACTTTCAACCCTGGTTTTAACTCCTTAATTACTAATCAGGAATGAACACCGTCAGAGTCACGCACAGTATACAAACTGTGATGTCAGAGAGCCACCTTTTGGTCAATTTAAGCAACAGCATCGCCAGCTGGCTTTTGTGTTCATGGCGAGAATTTAATTAAATTAAATAATTAAATTAATTACGTTTTAATTTTTATAGGTTATATATGATATGATATTGTGAGGAAGGGACAGGACTAAATAAGCGTTCTGCTTCCTCCTGTTCCATCTCCAGCACATTGTTTTGCTGTGTGTTTTATTTTTGAATGAGACTGTTAAATTGTTTTGCTTTTTTTATATTGTGATGCTTTTAATTTGATTGGGTTTTGTTGTGTGTGAGACAAAGCCAACAATAAATAAATAAAATAAAAACAATAAATTGCTGAGTTACAGCCAATTGGTGTTTCATGGTGAACATAGAATTCATGAAAAATGACATTTTCTGTTCAAAATGCTGGACTTCCTGTGTAACTTGCAGCATGGGTCCAAGAGACTTTTTTGTAGGGCTTTGTCTGATATAATAGACACATAAAGGTCATTGCTGCAGGTCAAACCATATTATGTATGGAGGATTTTTTGTGCCAAAATTAAATAAATAAATACATCATTAATTAATTAAATTGGGAATGAAATATATCATTAATTAATTAAATGTGTCATTAATTAATTAAAATTAGAATGAAATATGTCATTAATTAATTAAAATACAATTCATTTTAAGTAAAAATATATATTTATTGTTTCAGCATTTAATTAATTAATGACACATTTAATTAATGATTTCGTGTTGCGTGTGAATCATGAAATGTAAAACTGCATTTAATTAATTAATGACACATTTAATTAATGATTTCGTGTTGCTGAATCATGAAATGTAAATGTAAAACTGTCAGTTTCACTCGTCAAACTCAGTGGGCGGATTCCAAACACCTGATTGGTTCCCCTGCACATCAAGTCAAGGCAAATCGAATCCACATAATGGATTGTTGCAGGGCTTCGGGACACATTCCGATAAACTAGGGCCGCGTTCAGACTGCAGGCAAATCTGATTCATATCTGATTCCTTCTCATATCCGATTTTCAGGGCTGACTGTCCACACTGTTTTTAGCAAGTGTCCATATCGGATCTGGCTCTGTTCAGACTGGGCCACATCACTGACTGATCTGACGGGTTGCCGTAGCAACGACGTCGGAGCGGAGGCGTCACCCAGCGCGTGTATTGTGTGTGAAGTCATGTATTTCTTTTATATATATAAAAAAATCCCAAAATATCTGTACCGTTTCTGATTGGGTCGGCACTGCGCATCATTTTTAGACATAAAAATGAACGCATACCGCAAAAGTTGTGTCTCGGCGGAGGGACCCGGCGTCCCAGCAAAATGAGAAACAGAGAAAAGTGTTCAGAACAAAATCACCAGCAAACTAACAATAAACCAACAAAGCTCAGTTAACAAAACGAACCAGAAATATTACAACTATAATAATATATAATAACTATATAATAGTTAATATATATATATATATATATATATATATATATATATATATATAACTATAATACAACTCTATTAAAATAGAAAATAGAAAACATGTTATTATTGCAGGTTTAACATAGGTTTTGAGCATATGGGTATTATATTTCCATCATTAGGCAGAACCCCTATGACAGAATCATCGCTGTCTAATGTTCTGTCTAATGACAGAATTATCACTGTCTAATGTTCTGACTAATGACAGAATTATAACTGTTTCAGCAGGTCTCTTAGGTTTATAATTCAGATTAATTTTCGTTTACATATAACATTGTTTGTAGTCATTTTAGTGCAATTTAAAGCTTATTTCTACAAATAAAATCAGCACTGTAGACAGCGATCTTGGACCAGCGGACACTCTGATTGGTCCAGCACGCTCACGTGACAATGTCGAAGCACTTTGTGTCAACTCCGCCTCTGGAAATAGTTCCACTTTTAAAACGTCGTTTGTGAAGCCAGTTTCCCGAGATCGGACTTCGACGACTAGATAAATGCTTGGCATCAATAGCTGTATATGTTGAAGTGAATGGCATGAGATAAAAAGTCGTGCGAACGAGATACAGTAAGTCGCACGCGCGAGATAAAAAGTCGTGCGCACGAGATAACAATAATAATTTCCATGTCACCTCCAGTTTCAGACCAAAGCAGTGGATTCCACTAGATTTGCGTTAGCTCCGCCCACTGAGTTTGACGAGTGAAACTGACAGTTGTACATTTACATTTCATGATTCAGCAACACCAAATCATTAATTAAATGTGTCATTAATTAATTAAATGCTCAAACAATAAATATATATTTTTACTTAAAATGAATTGTATTTGAATTAATTAATGACATATTTCATTCTAATTTTAATTAATTAATGACACATTTAATTAATTAATGATATATTTCATTCCCAATTTAATTAATTAATGATGTATTTATTTATTTAATTTTGGCACAAAAAATCCTCCATATTTATGGGCCTCGTCGAAAAACATAAAATAAAAAACATTTGGCATGGATTTTGACAAAAAATGTCCTTAAATCACAGCTTCATGAAAGTTGAATATGTTGAAGTCCACAGTGTGCCGAGTCGGGAAACATTTGTACGATGTCTCTATGATAATCTGTCGACTAGCAACAAGCATTCAACGTCAAACGGAAATAAAAAAAAAAAGAAAGGTCAATATCGCAAAAACTGTTATAATTAGCTTAATGAGGTTGTAGGGTCTGTTAGTGCCAATCGGGCCGAGTGTTTGAAAGTTTGAACGATGTCTCTACGACAAAGTTCGGCCGAGCAATAAGCGTCAGAATTTTCGGCTTTTTTTTTGCTTTTTGGCAACTAGCGTTGCCACGGTAACGCTTCTGACTGAGAAAAGTAATGCCCATCGAGGCACGATGGAGACGCATCTAATGATGTATGCCATGCATGGGTGCACGTTCCGGTTCAGGCTACTTTAATGGATAGGTTTTTTTTTTCACCGTGGTAAAAAACCCCATCCGAATGAATGGGGCCATTTGGCATGGATTTTGACAAAACATTTCCTTAAATCACAGCTTCATGAAATTTGAATCTGTTGAAGTTCACAGCGTCCCGAGTCTGGGAACATTTGTACGATGTCTCTACGATAATCTGTTGCCTAGCAACAAGCATCCAAAATCAAACGGAAATTTAAAAAAAATGAAAGGTCAATATCGCAAAAAGTGTAATAATTGGCATAATGAGGTTATATAGTCCGTTAGGGACAATCAGGCCGAGTGTTTGAAAGTTTGAACGATGTCTCTAGGATAAAGTTCGGCCGAGCAATAAGCGTCCGAATTTTCGCCTTTTTTTTGCTTTTTGGCATCTAGCGTTGCCATGGTAACAATTTTGACTGAGAAAAGTAATGCCCATTGAGGCAGGATGGAGACGCATCCAACGATGTATGCCATGCCTGGGTGCACGTTCCGGTTCAGGCTACGTTAACGGATAGGGGTTTTTTTGTCACCATAGTAAAAAACCCTATCCGAATGAATGGGGCCATTTGGCATGGATTTTGACATAAAATTTCCTTAAATCGCAGCTTCATGAAATTTGAATATGTTGAAGGCCACAGCGTGCCGAGTTGGGAAACATTTGTACGATGTCTTTACGATAACCTGTTGCTTAGCAACAATCGTCCAAATTAAAATGGAAATAAAAGTTAAATTTTGCAAAAACTGTAATAATTGGCATAATGAAGTTGTACGGTCCGTTAGTGCCACTCATGCCGAGTGTTTGAAAGTTTGAACGATGTCTCTACGATAAAGTTCGGCCAAGCAATAAGCTTCCTTTTTTTTTTGCTTTTTGGCAACTAGCGTTGCCACGGTAACCCCTATTACTGAGAAAAGTAATGCCCATCGAGGCATGATGGAGACGCATCCAACGATGTATGGCATTTATGGGTGCACATTGCGGTTCGGGCCGTATTAACGGACGAAAAAAAAGTGCAGAATAATAAGAAAAGGGAAACCTTTTCTGTATACCATTATATCACCTTCATTTTCATGTTTTTCCTAATTTTTTCGGGCGTGTTTTATTTTTTTGGGGATTTTTTTTTCCCACATCAGAGCGGGTTCATGCTGTACACCCGCTGGTGTGACGTGGGACTTTTGCGACTTTAGCTTGTTAGCAAAATGCTAGCAACATTGCCCTTTGGGCCATTCTGGACGATTGCAATATGGTCATGCCATTACTAGGCATGCCCATAATAATGATTTGGATTTATATAGCGCACTTCAAGGCACCCAGAGCGCTTTACAGAGATCATTATTCATTCATACACATCCTCACTGGTGGTGGTAAGCTACGTTTTCTAGCCACAGCTGCCCTGGGGCAGACTGACAGAAGCGTGGCTGCCATATCGCGCCAAACGGCCCCTCCGACCAACACCAAAAATGTATACACATTCACACGTGGCAAGGTGGGTAAGGTGTCTTGCCCAAGGACACTACGACAGCAAACTGGGACAGAGCGGGATTCGAACCGCTATGATGCTACCAAAGGTTCTAATGCGCCAAAGGTAAACATCAGACTAAGAGAGAAGTACTCTGGATTGAGTGAGAAAACGGTCCAACAAGCATTCGATTCATCCAGACAGTGCCAGTTGCTGAGAGCAAAATTCCCGAACAGACCACCTCTGAAGCCAATAACAGCCAAACATGTTCAGACAAGACACCAGATTGACCTAGTTGACATGACAGGATGGAAAATTACCCATGGCAGATAAATCTACAAATATTTCCTCACTGTCCAGGATGTGTTTAGTAGGTATGTGTGGCTGAAACCATTAAAGGGGAAGAGCAGTCATGTAATCGCTCAGCATTTGGTAGACATCTACATGGAACATGGACCCCCTAAAGTCTTACAGCATGACCAGGGATGTGAATTCAAAGGTGCAGTAAAAAGGCTTATGCAAACCATGCATGTCAAGGTAATCCAAAGCTCACCATATCACCCTCAAAGCCAGGGGAAAATCGAGAGAATGCACAGGGCATTACAAAAGAAGTTACTGTATGATCTCATACATATTGTTGTGCAACATAGGGGCACTGTTCAGTTATCAAGAACTATTAACAATTTTATTCAACAATTATTAAATTAATAAGGTAGAGTACTTATCAAATTGAATTATCAAAATTACTTGATTTTGCAGGGGCACCACCTGGGCCTTAACCAGGAACAGTTCAGCACTAGCTCTGTCAAACAGCCATTGTGACCAGAATTTGTGTAAAACAACACAAACCACTTATTAAAATCAATCAGCATTTATTCACATCCAGGTGTCAAGCAGATGGAAAAGCGACACCATTGAATAAATGGTGATGGCGCACTACGTTAAAACATAAAACCATCAACTAACAAGGAAAACAACAAGAATAAAAATGAAACTGCATGAATAAAAAGAAATCGAAAACAATAATAAACACGTGATACAAAACGATCATCTCTGTTCAAAACAACGTGGCTGCACGTGGCCGGCAGGATGACTGTGGTATTTAAAGATGGCGGCGCCCTCGCCACGCCACGTGAAATCAGACGGGATGACAAAACACGGCTTTTAAAACGTGAATAACTGTCGGAAAATGACGCCACAAAATAAACAAACCATAATGATGCTGGTAGTTGCCGACGTTACACTGTAGTATGCGTACAATAACTCAAACACAAATTTAGCTCTGAACCGCTCTAGATTAAACTGATCGCCAAAAACACATAAACCTCACGCCTCCCAGTCTCCGGATCTGGGGCTGCGGGCTGTGTCGGGGGTGATCAGGTTTCTGCCGGGGTTTTCCCGGTGTAGGAGAGCTTCGTTTCGGTTCGGCTCCACCATGCGGCTCCGTTCTTCTGTCGGGCGGGGATCCCACCGGCAGTTCGTTCCTGCAGGGATCCTCCGGGAGCAGGCAGCTGCTCTGCTCTCTCTCTCCTGTTCCTTCTTTGAAAAGAAAAGACAGTCTTGCAGCGTGCAACAGCGTGCAACAGCCGGGCGTAGAGGTGTAGGTGTAGAGGTCATAGGCGCCGGAACCGTGGGTGCTTCGGGGCCCGAGCACCCACGGAGATGGCCGAGCACCCACGGGGAGAGCCGAGTAGGGGAGCCCCCATGTCAACAATCACTGATTGGCTAAAGCGGTTTTCAAATAAAGGGCGCACAGCCGCCGCCGGCTTTCCCATTCAAGTGTATGTACTGCCGCTGCGCAAGAGCGCAGGGTCTGAGTGACGCAGAGCCTGCGCGCATACACCTGTGTACACATTTGTTGCAAGTTGCTTGGCGACTGAAAAAAAGTTTTTCCGGTCTGGCGCCGTTTTCCCACTCATTTGGACGTACAGTAGCTACAGCTCGGTTTGCAAAATGCATGTGTCCCTGATTCAAAGAAAAGCCCTGGCGTTAGTTCTTCTTCTGAGGAGGAGGAGACGAGCAGCAGCAGCAAGGAGGGGATGGGTCCATGAAATCCTCATGAAGACAGGATTTGGGGGAATAAAGGCTCGTTCGGGAGCTCCATGATGGCCAGGTCAGGCTGAATCATATTTTATTAAAAAACCTTTCTGAACTATGTTGTATAAGTATTGACACGTGGTCTTTTCATAACCATATATTGATCAATGATTCAATTGATCCCCAGATGAGGCATGGAAATGCTATATTTTATTTTAAATTAACATTTTATTGTTAAAAGAGCAAAAGTATATCACATTTCTACCACTTTTAAACACACCAGGTGTGTCCAAATTCTGGGAGATTTCTCTCCACTTTTGTCCCTTTTTATTGATGTCCCGATAGTCCTGCAGTCTCATCCCACAGCTCCTCACAGACTCACAGCCAAGATCATTCTTTCTTCCATGTTGATCGTCTCTGATCTACAAGCTGCAACTTTTTTTTCTTCCTCCACCTTCTCTCCTATTGGACACCGCCCAGATGCCGTCACAGGGCGCACGGTGAAATTAAAAAAAATTCAATTCTACTGTTGTAGATTAGAAACGATCAAGATGGAAGAAAGAATGATCTTGGTTATGAACTATAGAAAAATAGCCTCCTTTTTCCTCAGATGAACACCCGAATTTGTTTAGAATTTGATTATTATTTGTGTGTGTCTGTGTGTGTGTGCGTGCGGCGTTCATGTCCGTTACCGCTGTTAAATCTACGTTGCTGAATTGCTACACTACACTACATGACATTCAGCACCCACCAGCAAAAACATAATTCGGCGCCTATGGTAGAGGTTATTATGTACTAGGTGTGACTGGAGTTGACAGGCTACAACTTTCTCGAGAACTTTTGAAATAAATGGGAGGTTTGAGATGGGTCTGTAATTTGACAGAACTTCTCGATCAAGTTTTGGTTTGTTTAAGAGTGGGGTGACCGCAGCTGTTTTCAAAAGGGCAGGCACTTCTCCACTCTGCAGGGATTTATTGATAAGAGTAGTGAGAAATTGGGCCAGGGTTGGTGAGCAGACTTTAAGCAAGGGAGTGGGTATAGGGTCAAGGGAGCAGCTGGTGGGCTTGGATTTGGTGATGATGTCCAGGAGTGCAGCTGGTGTAACCTCTGTGAAGCTGGACAGAGTGGAGCCACTGGTGGGCAGAGGGCAGATGGCTGGGATCCCACAAGGTGTTATGTTGGCTTTGATTTCATCCACCTTGGTCTTAAAGAAGACAGCAAAACGGTTGCACAGCTCTGGAGAGGCAGCTGAAGGGACTGAGTTGGTGGAGTTGAGAAGGCGGTTGACAGTGATGAATAAGGTTCTGGGATTATCTTCACCATTGCTGATTAAAGTTGAATAGTATTTTGAGCAAGCGACTTTAAGGGCAGCGGCGTAGGCAGTTTTGTGATCTTTCTAGGCCAGTATATGGACAGTGAGGCCATTTTTCTTCCATAGCCTCTCCAGCTGGCGGCCCTTGGTTTTCATAAAGCGCAGCTCATCATTAAACCAGGGAGAGTGACGCTGGATGGTGGTTTTCTTAACCTGTTCAGGAGCATGGAAGTTGAGAGAGGAAGACAGAGTGGCGTTGTACAGTTCAATCATCTCAGTAGAGGATGAGGAGCTGAAGTCGGTTGAGAGGGTGGGCACTATGGACTCCAGGAAAAGAGGGATGTCCAGATTGCGCAGGTTGCGAAGTTTAAAGATCCTCTCTGTGGGGGTGGGATTGGTGGATGGAACTTCCAGTGACAGTGAGACAGCCTTGTGGTCGGAGGCTCCAAATTCAAAAATATTAAGTTTGGAGGCAGGTACATCTCCGCTGATGATGAGGTCTAGGGTGTGGTCACATTTGTGGGTGGAGCCCTTGACATGTTGTATAAGGTTTAGTGAGTCCAGGTGGGGAAGAAACGCAGTGGCTGAGTCTGGTCGGAGCAGTGGGTTAGCACAACAAATCAAAGACCTTTTCTCCAAAAATAATAGGTGGACAAGAGCTTGGATGACTCTGACCTATCTCGCTTATCGGCGCTACAAAGTGAAAGACTTCTTTTGGAAGTAAAATGGTTTTGGAAGTATCCAATACTTTATCCTCTTATTTGGTCTTGTTTGTTAATTTTTTGGAAAGTTTGTGTTAGTCATTAATTGTCAGCAAGCCTTTAATTCTTTAGAAGTTTTGAGAAACATTTTTGTGCTTGTTTCACTTACAGACATGTTTAATTTAGATTGTTGTACTAACCTCTTTAGAGTTCTATTACTGTCCAATCTGTTTTGGTTTGTCGATAGTGTTAATAACAACAGGTACCCTTTGGGTCTCAGTGGATATCAGGGGCTTCACTTAGTGTTTTGTTTTGCTTTTTGCCCTCCTTACCTGGATTTTGCACCCGTGGACACTTTTCTTTATTTATTTTCACTGGTTCAGCAGCAAGTGGAGCTTTAGCCTGTTTTTGCTCAATCTGTGTATTTTGCACTTTGCAATAAAGTATTTTCCAAAAAATCAGGAATTTATTGCTCATTTGTATACACAACACTTGATAAGATGAGAATAGGCAAGAATCTAAAGAACAAGAATATGTGGCAAGACTATGTCAGCCTGTTGAAGACATTTAGTGAGCAACTTGTATAAGCAGAAGATTTTTAGTATTCATGTTTTTTTTCATTCAATTAGATTCAAATTTGCTTCAATAGTGTAAATATCACAACAATATTGCCAAAGCATCAAAAATAAATTCAACAAAAATGAATGAATTTCATGAATTAAATCAAGAAAAGAGTTGCATTGTACTGTTAAAACTTTGTTTGTGGGCGTACAATGTGTGTTTTAGTTATATTATTGTATGTGTGATTTTGTATATGTGTGTACATGGGGAAGAAATAATCAAAAGAAATAATAAAATATAATAATAATAGTAATAATACTCGTATTAAAACAATTGTGATTATCACAATTATGTTATCTTTTTTATTAAAATAAATTATAATTTAATCATTAAAGATTCATTTAATGTATTCAAATGTTTCTCTTTGAATAATAATTTTTCCACAAAAGAAAAATAATTATCTTGTTAAAATCCTCAAAATGACATCTACACCTTCTCCCTCATTAAAAGAAGATGGAAAACAAACAACAACAACCACAAAGATCATTATTTTGTCTCATATTACATTTGTGGGAAGTTATTACATTTACAGATTTTCACCTTGCCACATATGTAATAATTTCCTGCAAATGTAATAGTTATTACATTTGCAGGAAATTCAGTATTACGTTTGCAGTAGGCAATGTTATTACATTTGTGGGAAATGTATTACATTTGTGGGATTATTATTATTATTTTTTTTTTTATTTCGTTTATTTCGGCATGTTTATATAGACACATTTCATCTCCAGAATATTATACATTGCATACTCAGCACATGACGAAAAGGGTACGGGAGAAGCTGACGCTTATCAAAGTCCCGCCCCGTTCTATGTAAGATTCATGATCACATCAACAACAGAATTCAGTAAGATACATAGTTTACCACATAGCAATTTGTCTAATTTCATCCTTCACAGTCCAGATAGCATGTATGTTTGTACACGTGTCCAGTCCACTCATCCTGATCACCGTTCCTGTGATTTACTACTGTGTCCACTGTTCAGTTATTTTTATGTCCAAGTCTCTTTTTGCATGCAATCCACTTTGCAATGGAGGTGCGTGTGTCAATGCAGATTTTGATTAGTCGCTGTCCTCTGGCTCGCTAGCCGCCACAGCCTTTGCCCCCTCCGCTCGTACTGACTTCATCTCCTCACGAGCTTTGGACACATCCGACCATACACTGGTCAGTCTCCCCTGGATGTCAGAGAGGCCAGAGAGCAGCTTTGCCTGATCAGCTCTCACTTTTCTCAACTTTTGTAGCATCCAGACCCCGCCAAGCCCTAGGATCACCAGGCCCACCGTCATGCCCGTGAAGATATAGACGTCCTCCACGTCTTCCATATCCAGCACCCCAAGACACACCACTTTCCATTTGTTCCAACTGTCCATAGTGTACCCCGCCAAGAATGTCCCATCTGGACAGGCCGGTTCCCCTGTCCCAGCACGCCGTGTAGAAAAAAATCTTGTCAATAGCATTTACTGACCAGTTCAGAATCTCCATTCTTGATTTTATGTTCTGCTTGGTCGTGATATCTGCTGTGCTGTGATAGAGCTCAATTTCACACACACACATTTTATAGTCACTTTGTTTTGTTTCCATGTTTTGTTTCCATGCCAGGTGCTCCAGTGCTGATTTTCCCACATTGCCTTGTTTCGTACACATAGCCAGACATTGCCTTCCTGTACCTAGGTTTGATATTCCTTCAATAACAGCTTCTTTAACTCATGTTTGAAAACAGTTAAATTTCTTGCTAACTTTAATTCATTGTTTAGGCTATTCCACATTTTCACACCAGCTACTGACAAACTATGGCTTCCCATCGTTGTCCTTATCTTTTTCTGTTTAAACTGCAGCGAGCTGCGCATGCTGTGAGGACCTTGACTAAGAGTGAACAATTTCTGAACATTTACTGGTAATGCCGCCTGTGTTGCTTTGTAAATTGTTTGTAGCATCTGAAAATGAAGTATCTCTCTCAGTTTTAGATATTTCGTCTTTATGAACAGTTCGTTCGTATGTGCCCTGGCTGGGACAGAATGAATGAAGCGAAGCACTTTTTTTGGCAATTTAAATATTGGTTCTGTAATGCCCTTGTAAGTGAAACCCCAATTTTCTACACAGTACCTCATATGTGGGACTATTAGTGCCGAGTATATGGTCTTAAGCGAGTTTAAATTGAGAGATTTCTGCAATTTCCACAGAATGGACACACTCCTTGTCATCTTATTTTGAATTATTTTTACATGTGGTCGCCATGTCAAGAGGTCATCCACTAATATACCCAGAACCTTATGCTCCCTCACTCTTTCCATATTGTTTCCATTAACTTGCAAGTTTATGCTTTTCTTTACATTATTTCTCCCAAATAACATGAATTTGGTCTTTGCCAGATTTAGTGATAATTTGTTTATATTAAACCATGTATTTAGTTTTGTCATTTCTCTGTTGATCACTTTTTCCAGTATATTCAAGTCGTTTCCTGAGCAGAAAATATTTGTATCATCAGCAAATAAAATAAGTTTTAATACATCAGATGTTTTGATTATGTCATTGATATATAGAGTAAATAGCTTAGGGCCTAAGACTGACCCCTGTAGGACCCCACAGACGACGTCCAGGCATGTAGACCTATTTGTTCCCATCTGGACATATTGGACTCTACCAGATAGATAGCTTTTGATCCATCTTAAAGCTGTATCTCCGTAATCATATAATTTTTCAATCAAAATATCGTGATTTATAGTGTCAAAAGCTTTTTTGAGGTCAATAAAGATGCCTACTATATATAATTTGTGGTCAAGCGCATCTTTAATCAGTTCTATGGACTCTGTGAGGGCAAGTGCTGTCGAATGTTGCTTTCTGAACCCGTATTGGCTGTCACACAGGATGTTGTGTTCAGTCATGAACTTTTCCAATCTGCTATTATAGAGTTTTTCTAAAATCTTTGAACATTGTGGCAATAAGGAGACCGGGCGATAGTTTGTAGTCATATTTATATCACCACTTTTATACAATGGTAATACCTTTGCTATTTTCATTTTGTCTGGAAATACACCGGTTTTGAAGGATAAGTTACATATGTGCGTGAGTGGTGTTATAATTCCTTTTTGTAACGCCTTCAACAGTCTCATGTCAATTTCGTCTACATCTACTGAAGATTTAGATTTGCACTGTGTGAGGGCATTCACAACTTCTGCTTCAGTGACTGGTTCAAGTAACAGACATGAATTTTTAGTGATTGTATTCTTATCAGAGTCAAAATGGTCCCAGCGCAATGGTGATTCAGGGATGTCCTTGGCCAGCTGTGGGCCAACATTTACAAAGAATTTATTGAATTGATCCACAATCAGCTTCCCCTCAGACACCGTCTCATTATTTACAATAAGGTGGTCTGGGAGTGTGACCTTTGGTTTTCGACCTGATACTGAGTTTACTATACTCCAAAGTTTCTTGTTATGATTCTTGTTATCTGATAGTAGTTTTTCATAGTAATCCTTTTTTTGCTTTCTTAGTGCACTATTTATCTTATTTCTATATTTTTTATATTTGGATGCAGCTATTTCTGTTCTGTCTCTGAGAAATTGTTTATATAAAAGGTTTTTTTTCCTACATGCATTCACAAGTGATTTCGTGAGCCACGGTGTGGTTTTCTTTTTTGTTTTGTCTGTTACCTCCCTTGCAGGGCAATGTTTATGGTACAGTCCTGTGAGAGTCTTCAGGAATTCATCATACGCTTTGTTTGTTTCTGTTTCAAAGAGCACATGTCTCCATGTCTATTACATTCAAAGCTGCAGATTTGTATTACATTTGTGGTTTATTACGTTTGTGGGCTCTCACGTTGAGATGTCAGGATGGACGGAGGAGCAGCGAGGATAGTGAACAGGTTGATAAAGAAAAAGAGCCAGAAAATGATAAAGATGGACAGACTGAGCATGAGGGCAGTTCAAAAAAATAAAGTTATGGTAGCTGAGGATGAACAGGATGGAATTGTTCCCTCATTGTCAAGTGCCTCAAAAAAGGAAACGCGACGACATCCACTGCCAATCCAGGAAGCAGGAACACACGGAGACACACGTCAAGCACTGGAAATCTGCAACAAAAAACCACAAACAAAGCACGAAACCGGCACGGAGCCAACCAAAACAATAACAGCAATCGACCTAAATCTTGAGATCTGATCGCAGTCTGAGCTAAGCTATCGCTACCGCTACCTAAACCCAAAAACTAGAGAGCCAGCATGCAGGTGAACAAGCCAGTGTGTATGTCTATGTGTGTGTGTGTGTGTATGTATATGATCATGCGTGTGTGTGTGTGGGAGATAAAGAAAATTGACGTAATGATGATTCAGGAAACGCACAGTACGATAAACAATGAAAGTGATTGGAAGAAGGAATGTAATGGGGATGTCTTTTTGAGTAACAAGTCTAGGTGCAGTGGGGGAGTGGGGATTGTTTTTTCCAGGAGTTTTTTGCCCTCTTCTTGTGAAGTAGAGGAAGTCATTAAGGGCTGTATGTTGAAGGTTAAAGCTCAATTTGAGCAGGTCACTGTAAATTTTATAAATGTTTATGCACCAACTAGTGGGGTGGAGAGAATGGCAGTATTGAATGTTTTATGTGACACTGGGAGGACTTGCAGGAGTGATGAATTTTTGTTTTTAGGAGGAGATTTTAACAGTACCGAAAATCCAATGTTAGACAGGAACCACCTCATCCTGCTTCATCACGCAGGTTTAGACAGCTGACTGAAACGCATGAATTATAATATATGGAGGACTTTCTATAAAAATAACAGGCAGTACACCTGGAGCCATTCAAAAGACAACATGCTATCTTTGGCAAGGTTGGACCGCCTGTATTCTTTTAGACACCATGTGAATATCTTTAAGAGTTGTTACATCAATCCAGTAGGTTTTTCTGATCACTGTCTTGTTTTTTGTTCTGTTTTTATTAAAAATGTGCGTTTGCGGAGTGCCTATTGGCACTTTAATACTGCACTGCTCCGGGATAAAGCTTTTAGAGCAGCTTTTGAGTATTTTTGGGCTACACATAAAATATGTAAGTCTGACTTTGCCAGTGTACAGCAATGGTGGGATTTCGGAAAAGCACAGACTAAACAATTCATGGGGACTGACCATGTCAGCAATTTACTCGCAATGTCACTAGGGATGTAACTAGATCTGTGAGGGACCTGGAGACTGAGGTGGTGGAATTGCAGACTATGACTGATTCCACAAGAAATCGAGGGCTTTTGAACTCCCTGAAGTCAAAAAGGTCAGCTCTGGCCAACCTGCTGGGCATTGCAGCACAAGGAGCTTTGGTCAGGTCACACTTTGTTGATGTCTCACAGATGGATGCCTGTTACGTCCCCATAGGCATAAGGAAATGAGGGGAGTAACACAGGTGGGAACCGAAGGATAAAATAGGAGGAGACCAATGCTTCAACAAAGCCGTGGCAAATTTATTAAGAACAAACAAAACATAAAGCGGGCTCCCCCCCACTAGGAGAGCCGATAAGCTGGTCTGCCGGACTTCAACCACAGCAGCCTGGAGAAACCTGCCACACACACGGCTTCGTCACACACAAAGGCCCACACAGAGCCCCGAACTGCAGCTCTCCCCAGGTATTTGTAGCTGGCCACGCCCAATCATGGCTACTTGGCTGCAGGTGTGATCAATGAGTGGGAAGGCAGGGGGGGCGGGACCTGGGAAGAGGCAGAGCAGAGCAGAACAACCACACACACAAACAGAAACAGAGGCCACAGGGCCGTAACAATGCCCCCTCTCGGTTCCTTTTTGGTTTGGAAGAGAAAAATGGACAGAGCAAGATTATTCACTCCCTGCGTTCCAGCAGCGGTGCTACAATCTCAGATTCTCCTGAGAATCGTCAGTTTGCAGCTGGGTATTACAAAGATCTATACAAGAGTGAACCAACAGAATTTTCTGATGAATCCAGCTGTTTTATTAATGGTCTCCCTTAGGTGGATGCTGAAGCCAATGAAAAGCTAGGGGCTAAATTGTCTCTTGAAGAACTGCATAAAGCTCTGATGAGCCTACAGAGCGGGAGAACTCCTGGCATTGACGGTCTCCTTGTGGACTTTTATAAGTCCTTCTGGTCTGTGCTGGGCGGGGACCTCTTGGAAGTTGTCATCAGCAGCCTGGAGAGTGGGCAGCTGCCTCTGAGCTGCAGGAGGGCTGTTATAACTTTGCTGCCCAAGAAAGGAGACCTGCAGGAGCTGAAAACTTGGAGACCAGTTTCCCTGTTGTGTACAGACTATAAGATAATGTCCAAGGTCCTGTCATCCAGACTTGAGAGGTGATGGCTTCTGTGATTCATAGTGACCAAACATACTGTGTGCCCGACAGGCTTATGTTATGCAACTCAGGGAGCTAAGCTGATTAGTTATCCAAGGCTATTAATGAATATTATTAATAATTATTAATAATTAATAAAGTTGACTATTTATCAAAGGCAGCACGGTGGCTTAGTGGTTAGCACTGTTGCCTCACAGCAAGAAGGTCCCCGGTTCGACTCCCAGGCCAAGCAGGGGCCTTTCTGTGTGGAGTTTGCATGTTCTCTCCGTGCTTGCGTGGGTTTTCTCCGGGTACTCCGGCTTCCTCCCACAGTCCAAAAACATGCATATTTAGGTTAATCGGTGATTCTAAATTGCCCGTAGGTGTGAGTGTGATTGTGAGCATGGTTTGTGTGTCTATATGTGGCCCTGTGATGGACTGGTGACCTGTCCAGGGTGTAACCCCTGCCTCTCACCTAAAATGAGCTGGGATAGGCTCCAGCAGACCCCCGTGACCCCGCAAGGGATAAAGCGGGTAAGATAATGAATGAATGAATGAATGATGAATATTTATCAAATCGTATTATCAAAATGATAATAATTTTTGTCGGGGCACCACCGCCGGGCCTTACTCCGGAGGGATTCGATAACTAAACAGCAGAAAATCAGTCTCAGAAATTAAGGTTCATGCCTAATACAGTAATTGAAGGGTGAGATTCGAGCACTAGGCTCTGTCAAACAAATCAATTGTGACCAAACTGCATGAAACAACAGAAACCACTCATTAAAAATCAATCAGAATTTATTTACATACAGGTGTCAAAAGATGATAAACGCAACACCCCAAATAAAATTCTGATGGCACACTACGTAAACAGGGACAGAAATTATACAATGCAAAAGTTCCAGTCATCTGTGTGGGGTGTGACTAGTGTGTGTGTGTGTGTGTGTGTGTGTGTGTGTGTGTGTGTGTGTGTGTGTGTGTGTGTGTGTGTGTGCGTGTGTGCGTGTCTGCGTGTGTGTGTGTGTGTGTGTGTGTGTGTGTGTGTGTGTGTGTGTGTGTGTGTGTGTGTGTTATCTCAGAATGGCTCGGGAATTTATGACCGAGGGGAGCGTCTGTGTGTGTGTGTGTGTGTGTGCGTGTGGGGGGGGTTAGTACGAGAGGAAGAGAGAGAGATATCGACGAAAAGTAAAATAATAGACACTCTTAAATAACTTCTCACTACCAGAAACCCAAGACCTTCTGATCTTTCCCACCCAGAAAGGCCCCACGGTGAAACTAAACTTCACACGTGCGCTCTGGTCATTCAACCGGGAAATTTAGAAGGGCCTTGTTTTCGGTTGTCGAGAAGCATGTCATAACGATCCAGCAATGTGGATGCAGCAGTAGACAGATAAGAAGATAAACAAAACCACTTAAGTTAATAAGTGATGCTGAACCTCACACTTCTGTAGGAAGCTCAGTGGTGACCCCTTCTGCAAGCCCTGTTATGAACCTCTTCCATTTTAAGCCTGTCACTGCCACTGAAGTATGTGAAGCCTTGAAAGGTATAGACTGCAAAAAGTCACCAGGCCCGGATAACTTAGACCCATACCTTTTAAAAAAAGCCAGTGATTTTATTGCAGAGCCCATTGCTTCAATTATTAATCTTAGTTTTTTGACCAGCACCATCCCCAAAGTATGGAAGTCTGCTTATGTCCTTCCTTTATTAAAAAGTGGGGATCCCTCAGATTTAAATAACTATCGTCCCATTTCTAAACTCTCTATCCTTGCAAAAGTCTTTGAATCCCTTGTGAATATTCAACTAAAGCAATTTTTACAAGAAAACAACATCCTAAGTGAGGTCCAATCAGGCTTTAGGTCGGGGCACAGTACCATAACTGCAGCCATGCTAGTGACTAATGACATAATCAATACCCTTGACAAGAAACAGCATTGTGCAGCATTGTTTATTGATTTGGCAAAAGCCTTTGACTCTGTAGATCATGAGGTATTACTGTACAGACTGGGCAGGATTGGTCTTGGACAGGAAGTGGTTAACTGGTTCAGAAATGATCTGTCAGAGAGAACGCAATGTGTAGTGGCAGAGAATTATAAATCAGGTTTTTTAGAAATTAACAAAGGTGTTCCCCAAGGGTCCATTTTAGCACCAGTTTTATTTTCTATTTTTATAAATGATTTACAAAATGGAATCCATACAGCCAAACTGCATCTTTATGCAGACGATACAGTTTTATACTCGTGTGCATCCTCCCCTATACAGGTGATGGAGGATCTCCAAGCTGCTTTTAAATGCTTACAGACCTCCCTTCTTGATTTAAAACTTGTCCTAAATGATAAGAAAACCAAACTTATGACATTCACAAGGGCTCGATCAACACCAATGGATTATATGCATATTATTACCTTAAAGGGAGCAGTCATAGAAAAGGTTTCCTCTTACAAATATCTTGGGCTATGGTTGGATGAAAAGCTGTCATTTAGAGTACACATTGAAAACCTCACAAGGAAACTTAAATTAAAGTTGGGTTTTTTATTTCGCAACAAACAATGTTTTACTACTGAGGCTAGAAAGAAACTTATTCAAGCTACGTTTTTAAGCATTATTGACTATGGTGACATAATATATATGCATGCTGCCTCCTCCGTGCTAAAGAAGCTAGACAGTGTTTACCATGCCTCCCTGCGCTTCATTACCAATGCCAAATGGCTTACTCACCATTGTGTACTTTACCAAATGGTAGGATGGACCTCCCTCTATTTACGGAGGAAAACACACATGTATATCTTCATTTATAAAACCATCTTGGGTAAGCTTCCTCCTTACCTTTGTAGTCTCATTTGTCGAGCCTCTAGCAGCTACAACACCAGATCCACTAGATGGCTACTTTTAAAAACTCCCAGAGCACTCACCGAATTAGGTAAGACTGCATTTTCTCGCTTTGCTCCATCGGCATGGAATGGTTTGCAAGACCTCACCCACTTAAACACCCTGGTTTCGCTTGGCGAATTTAAATCTTTGTTAAGAAACAATTTATTTGAAAAATGTAGTTGTTATCTGTAGGATGGATATACTGTTTGATGCGGTTTTGAGTGATGTACTTTGTATTGTGTATTTTATTGCTGCTGTTGTCTTGGCCAGGTCTCCCTTGCAAAAGAGATCTCGTATCTCAATGGGACTTCCTGGTTAAAGAAAGGTTAAATAAAAAAAAAAAAATAATAAACACCACTATGACGGGATCAGCAGTCCAGCTCACAGCGTAAACTAACTTTTAAAGTGTATTACTAAGTTTTCTCTGCCCAGACACCAAAAACAGCCTCTTACGTGAATCTTTGCATTTGAAGGAAAAAAAGGGTGGTCAGTCAGCGTTCCTCGGGGAACAGCTGGGTGTTTACGCTCAGCAGGTGATCCTGATAAAGCGGCTATCACTCCCTCCTGTGTCCTTGCTGCGGATGAGGGGATAGCGGCTGGGCACAGCACTTGGCTTCCTTCAACTTCGGATCGGCGTCGCGTTCACGTCGAGGCAATGCAGGGTCCCTAGTTCGGCTTTCTGGGCTCGGAACTGCGTGGGTCGCTCGTGCAGCGCTGCAAAACGGACGCTCCTTCGTTCACGAAGGAGAAAGCCGGCCCTTGGCTGGCTCCCTGGTGCTACAGCAGACCTGTGGGTGAGAAGGAAGAAGCAAAAAGGAGAGAAGAGAACGGAGAGTGGGGGGTCTCCTCTTTTATAGATGCGCACAGGAAGTTGACTCCTTCCTGCAGCTTGAATTCCTTGTACAATCAAAGTGTGGTGCCTTATCACCAAGAGGGTCACATATGCAAATCCTGGTGTCCATGGGGTTTTTCCGTTGTTCTCCAGACCACGCTGGAGGTGTCGTAAACTCACCATGAGGCAGGGATCATGAAAATGTAGGTCTTTAGGTTTACTGGTCCAAGAGAAATGTTCACCCACTCACATATGTCATGAATTCATAATCATATGGACGGTAGTCCAACATCCCCCCTTAGATTTGACGGCGGGAATGCAGGGTCTGGTTGTCAAATCTACCAACGGTGCAACAGTCCATGTGATGCAGTCCTGGTTGGCAGAGGGGCACAGTACTTAAAAGTTCAGAGGTTAGCATAGCGCTGGAGGCTTTGTCTGGGCAGAGGTGAGGCACGTCTGGGCAGACGGAAATACGCTATGCTATATGAGACTAGGGTATAAAACATAACAATAAACATAAAACATAAAACATATAGAAACGATAAGGGATTCGATTATGCAGTTCAGTGTCATTACTAGCAAAATGAGGTAGATAAAGATAAAAAGAAGGGAGGTTAGTTAGGTTACGGACCCTCAATACGCGGGTGTTTACTACGTGTTAATCCCTTGGCAGAGCGGTGCTGAGGAAGGAAACGGATCGGAGGGGGTCCGTCCTGTAACAGAACCAACCTCGGGTAACGGAGGAATAAGACTTTCTTCCTCCAACAGTTTAATCATTCTGCGATTAATTGCTAGACCCGGAAAAACAACAGAACAGAACAGAACAAATGAAATAAAATTATGAGTGTAGGCCTGAGCTTTACTTCCCTAACACTCCAAGATCCCTGCCCCCCCTTTTTTTAGGGTGGGGGGATTTGCACTTCTGGGTCAGAAGTTGTCAGTCAGCTGCAGACGATTCATGCAGCTCGTTCAGTGCTCTGGCCAACAGGGTATATATGGCACCCCCCCGGCCTGCTGATCTACGACGTCTGCGCCGTCTCTTGGGCTGTACCCTTGGCTGTACCCCTTGGGCGTCAGCACCGGGGTGGAGCGCCTCTCGGTGACTCTGTGGACCGTTCTCAGAATCTACAGTGGGACGTCTCTGTGTTTCCCACGCCAGCTCAGCGTACCTGCGGATTCCCCGCATGTTGAGATCCCGCCTCCTGCTGCAGTAAAGAGTTACCTTACATCGCACGCTTTCATGGAGGTTGTGGAGGAAGAGAGACTTAAAATGACTATCCTCTTCCAAACCTGGAGCGTTCCGTCCCTGGAAAAACGCAGCTTTCATACGCCAGTAATAATCTTTGGGGGTTTCTGACTCCGGGTGCTTAATTGAAGAAGCAGCCAGAGTAGCTGACGCCCAGTCGGTTTCAGAAAAATACTCCTCTAACAAAGCCTGACGGAGTGCTTCATAGCAGTCTCTGGTTTTAGCTGGAAGGGATCTTGTGAAAACACGAACGCTCCTGGCTGTGGTTTTCCAAAGAAGCTTTACCTTTTCTCTAGAGGATGCATGAGGTAAATCCCTGAGGCAATCCTGGATCTCATCGAGATAATTCTCAATATTTGACCCTGGATCATCCACGTCAAAGTGTTCTATGTCATTGGCCAGGGACTCAAGGTCACGGAGACGCAAGCCTTGTCTATGTGGCGGGCCAGGGTCGTCTGGTCCACCGGAACATTCCTGATACACCTGGTCCCTGTGCCGAGAAGAATAATTAGTTCTTGTCTGGTGTGGAACAGGTAGGTCGGAGTGGGGGTTTAAACCACCTGACACAAGTTTTTGTCCATCAGGGAAAGGCTCCCGGAAATTTGGATTTACGGCCTTCAGATTATAAGGCTGGCCGCATTTCGGACTCAGCACCTCATCTTGAACATGCGGAGCAGTGGGCCTGAGGGTGAACGGGGGGGCACGCTTTAAGTCTGACCCCCCCTTTCCTCATTTTGCACCTGGATGGCTGCACTTTCATTTCATCCCAGGTGATAAGGTCTGGAACGGTGTCAGTAGCGTTTGGGCTACTGGCTGTCCCTCTGGGCTCAGACGGGATAAGCAGGTTAACTGCTGGATCCTTTCTCTGGTCAGTGTGAGATTGGTCACGCCTTTCATCCCACTGCTGCAAATTGTTAATGATCGGGACACTGGAGAGTTGATCTACTTTAATTTCTGATTCGAGCCGTGGCTCGCGGTTCACATGCTTGTTTTCAACCCAGCGTGGCTCCATTTTCTCTGAGCTTCGAGTGGACCCGTTACAGGTGTCCAGTGACCGCTCACGGAGGTCCAGCGACTGCTGGCGGAGACTAAGCGACTGCTCATTGAGGCTTAATGCCTTCTCACGGAGGCTAAGTGCTTGCTCACGGAGCAGCCATGACTTTTCATGGCGTTCCTCCACGTGGCTGAACTTATGTGACTGGAGCTGGGTTTTGCAACTAAGCACATCGGAGAAGAATGCTTCTCTGGAAGAACTTTTAATTAAAGAGATCAACTCCTGTATCCTATCACCAGCGTTACGTTCATAATTATGGACGTTATTCACCTCCTCTGAGGCGCATCGACCAGTTTCTCGGATTCGTGCTTGAGCCTCTCTTAACAGGCTTTTCAAGCGTTCAATCTCTTCCTGCGCATCGCAGTGCTCCAACACTTCCCCCTCGTATTTTTGTCGCCACCTGTGTTTGTTTTCCCCAGCCTGGAGTTCTGCCTTACGTTGCCATAGCAACGTCAGTTTACCCAGGACGTTGGCTACACAGGCTTTTTTATACGGTTTCTTGGCGAAGCTAGTGAGCTCTGCTATCCTCCCTTCGCAGGTCTGGAGGTCATAGTTATTTATTATGCTCAGCTCATCTCTGGGTATTTCCATAATACGTGCAATTACTTGAGTGTCGGAAAAAGTGAGGCTGGGGGAAGCCTCGGCTTCCCCTTCATGGTTACCTGAGCTACTCATCGCGCGTCTGGCCAGGGGCCTGGGAAGGAAGGGAATCTGGCGAAAAGCTTCCTATTGAAACGGAACTTGCCTGACGGTCCCTTAGTCAACCTCTGGTCACCTCTGCTGGCTCTGCGTCCAAATGCGATGAGTTTCCTGCCTTGTACACCACACGCAGTTCACGAACCGGACACCAGTGTTTCGCTTGCGACTCTGCCAAGAGATTAACACTCAGTAATGAAGTAGATTCACGTTATCACCCAGATTAGGAGGAATGAGACAATAAATGAAGCATGAGAGACTGAGCCAACTCTGATATGTGCCTCAAAGCAGTTGGGCTCTTGGTTATCATAAACAGAATTGAGATAACCTTGGAAGCACAAAAAAACAAAAAGAATCAATAAGGTGGATTAAAATTGAAATGCCACCAAATTAAAGATTCAATTTAACAAACACGGTAGAAATTAATCCGAAAGATTAATAACTCACATGGGGTAATCCCGACAAAGTTCTATTAATAGAATTTAAAAGAACTTGAAGCAAAACCAACCATTAACTTCAGTGAAGCAAGGTTGCAGAGGAAAATTAATCAAACGGATTAATAAAGGTAGTGATAAAAGAAAAGTTCAAGTTAATAAACTTATAGAACTTAACAAAGCAACCAACCCTTAGTGAAGCGAGGTTGCCATTAACAGTATTAAAATAACCGTAGGAATCAGATAATGAGAGAGGAAAAAAAATAAAAATATTTATGTTATGCAACTCAGGGAGCTAAGCTGATTAGTTATCCAAGGCTATTAATGAATATTATTAATAATTATTAATAATTAATAAAGTTGACTATTTATCAAATTGTATTATCAAAATGATAATAATTTTTGTCGGGGCACCACCGCCGGGCCTTACTCCGGAGGGATTCGATAACTAAACAGCAGAAAATCAGTCTCAGAAATTAAGGTTCATGCCTAATACAGTAATTGAAGGGTGAGATTCGAGCACTAGGCTCTGTTAAACAAATTGTGACCAAACTGCATGAAACAACAGAAACCACTCATTAAAAATCAATCAGAATTTATTTACATACAGGTGTCAAAAGATGATAAACGCAACACCCCAAATAAAATTCTGATGGCACACTACGTAAACAGGGACAGAAATTATACAATGCAAAAGTTCCAGTCATCTGTGTGGGGTGTGACTAGTGTGTGTGTGTGTTGTGTGTGTGTGTGTGTGTGTGTGTGTGTGTGTGTGTGTGTGTGTGTGTGTGTGTGTGTGTGTGTGTGTGTGTGTGTGTGTGTGTGTGTGTGTGTGTGTGCGTGTCTGCATGTGGTGTGTGTGTGTGTGTGTGTGTGTGTGTGTGTGTGTGTGTGTGTGTGTGTGTGTGTGTGTGTGTGTGTGTGTGTGTTATCTCAGAATGGCTCGGGAATTTATGACCGAGGGGAGCGTCTGTGTGTGTGTGTGTGTGCGTGTGGGGGGGGTTAGTACGAGAGGAAGAGAGAGAGATACCGACGAAAAGTAAAATAATAGACACTCTTAAATAACTTCTCACTACCAGAAACCCAAGACCTTCTGATCTTTCCCACCCAGAAAGGCCCCACGGTGAAACTAAACTTCACACGTGCGCTCTGGTCATTCAACCGGGAAATTTAGAAGGGCCTTGTTTTCGGTTGTCGAGAAGCATGTCATAACGATCCAGCAATGTGGATGCAGCAGTAGACAGATAAGAAGATAAACAAAACCACTTAAGTTAATAAACACCACTATGACGGGATCAGCAGTCCAGCTCACAGCGTAAACGAACTTTTAAAGTGTATTACTAAGTTTTCTCTGCCCAGACACCAAAAACAGCCTCTTACGTGAATCTTTGCATTTGAAGGAAAAAAAGGGTGGTCAGTCAGCGTTCCTTGGGGAACAGCTGGGTGTTTACGCTCAGCAGGTGATCCCGTCGAGGCAATGCAGGGTCCCTAGTTCGGCTTTCTGGGCTTGGAACTGCGTGGGTCGCTCGTGCAGCGCTGCAAAACGGACGCTCCTTCGTTCACGAAGGAGAAAGCCGGCCCTTGGCTGGCTCCCTGGTGCTACAGCAGACCTGTGGGTGAGAAGGAAGAAGCAAAAAGGAGAGAAGAGAACAGAGAGTGGGGGGTCTCCTCTTTTATAGATGCGCACAGGAAGTTGACTCCTTCCTGCAGCTTGAATTCCTTGTCCAATCAAAGTGTGGTGCCTTATCACCAAGAGGGTCACATATGCAAATCCTGGTGTCCATGGGGTTTTTCCGTTGTTCTCCAGACCACGCTGGAGGTGTCGTAAACTCACCATGAGGCAGGGATCATGAAAATTTAGGTCTTTAGGTTTACTGGTCCAAGAGAAATGTTCACCCACTCACATATGTCATGAATTCATAATCATATGGACGGTAGTCCAACACTTATAAGTGTGACAGGCTCACAAGGAGGATCCCAAGAGCGAGACAGTGGTGGAGTGAAGAATGAATTTATTGTAGGGAATGGGAAAAAGGGGGTCCGGTTAGGGCAGAGGTGGTTGCTGGCATGGGGAATGGCTGGCGTGGGGAGGAGAGGACGATGGAGGGCTGAGTGGAAGCCAGGGGTAGCTTGGAGCTGGAGGGTGGCTAGGACAACAGGCTGGTCGGTAGCTGGCAGATGAGAATGGTCCTGGGGGAACAGCAGAAAAAGCAGTCAGTAAACAAACTCAAAAAGTAGCTAGGAGATTTCACTAGGGTTTTCACTGGGATCGGCCTGAAGTGCGCACCACGGAGGTTTGACAACAATCTGGCGAGGAGTGGTGGAAAAGCCATTGTAGATATACTGCAGTGGAGATGAGTTGATGGCAGGCAGGTGTGGAGACTGAGAGAGCTGATGAGCTGATGGCAGGCAGGTGTGGAGGAATCCAGGAGCTGAGTGTGACTGGCAGATGACCACACCCACACCAGCACACAAAACAAAACACAGGGGCCGTTTCCGAATTCAGACACTACCGCACTACATGCTACATACTGCAAAGTATGCACTGAATACTGCCTACTGAATGAATGATTCAGTACGCTGCTCCAGCAGACCGTTCACACAGCAGTGTGCTACAGTGTATCCCAGAATGCATCTCGCACCAAAACGTCAGCGAAAGATGAGATTTAAAAGCAGACTAGAGTGCTTCTCAATCCAGGTCCTCGTGGGCCCCTGTCCTGCATGTTTTAGATGTTTCCCTGCATCAACACACCTGATTCTAATTAAAGGTCCTAATTAGCTTGTCACCAAGGTCTGCACAGCTCTGTTGATGACACAGGTACTTTTATCACGGTGTGCTGAAGCAGGGTAGCATCTAAAACATGCAGGACAGGGGGTCCCGAGGACCAGGATTGCTGTTAATATGCCACTTTATTACGTTTTAACATATTTTCAGGTGTAAAAGTAACCGTTTAGTTTAGTAGCAAGTTTATCCAAATAACGCCTGTTAAGAAATTTGATCCGATGTTCCGGGGATCAAAAGAGCCGCCGGTCCGGCCGCATCAGGAGCTCACGGCCGGAGAACAGACGCGATCGCTGGGTCAACCCACGGTGCCGTCCCGGGGAGAAACCTGCAGCCCTGTGGAGAATTGTCGCCGGCTGAAATAAATCATTTAGGAAAATAAATGTTGGTTTAATAGATGAAATCTAACAGTCGTAGCTGTCACGTTAGTTTGTCTGAATATAAAGTGAAGCGTCATGTTTTTACTAGATAGATATATATATATACCACAGACAGAACAGAGCTGTATAGCTTATAGCTCAACGGGTTCAGTAGGCGACTTTCGTACAGTGAACGCAGGTTCCATTCCAGGTGGGCCATATTTTGCAAATTTCCCCGATGTGGGACTAATAAAGGATTATTTTATCTTAAATGTTGAAATAGCAGTAAAACCAAATTCATTGATGAAATGACATAAGGGATGGAAATGGATTTTAATAAATGTATTGAAATGAACATATCAGTCTATTGAATTTAATTTAATTTTATTAAAAGAAGTTCTTCTCCTCTCTGTCGAGTCGCTCTCTCTGCATCTATTTATTTCAGCTCCCGGACAAATTCTCTGTCAAAACACAGCAATGAAAAGTAGTTATTTCATGAAAAGACAACGAACTACCGATATATAACGTTGTCATAACACTTAGTTCACTTTTATTTACGTAGCAAGCATGCTAAGATAACTAACAAAAACCTAACATACTATTAAAAACCCACAATTTTTAATCGTTGTCCTTACACTAAATGGAATTAAAAAGGTTATTTATTAAAGTTACTTACATTTATATTCCTCCTTCAACTGCAATTAGTCCTTTCTGCCTTCACATCACTGTCTGATTGCAGCTGTTTTCTCAATAAAGCTTTGAGAAAAAAAAGAAAAAAGCGCTGCCCGGCCGAGGCCGCATTGCATTCTGGGATATAGTGAGCGAGGTAGCTGGTTTGAAGCATGCTGCGGATTTTTTTCCAAATCAGTAAAACATCTGGGTATTTTTCACACACTGCAGATTTCCTTCTGTTAACATACAGCATACTACTTACTACACTTTGGCCAAATCAGTGTATACTTGTAGTACAGTATGCAAATTCGGAAACGAATCACTTTAACACGCACCGGGAACAGGTCTGACTTACTGCCGGCAATGCGAACCAGGCTCCTGCTCCGGTCATACAGGGACCGTACAGCCCTCAGCAGAGGGCCTCCGACCCCATACTCTCGGAGCACCCCCCACAGGATGCCACGTGGGACACGGTCGAAAGCCTTCTCCAAGTCCACAAAACACATGTGGACTGGTTGGGCAAACTCCCATGCGCCCTCGAGCACCCTGCGGAGGGTGTAGAGCTGGTCCAGCGTTCCACGGCCAGGGCGAAAACCTGCCTCCGGCAGGGCTGCCCTTTGTCACCGGTTCTGTTCATTATTTTTCTGGACAGAATTTCTAGGCGCAGCCAAGTGCCGGAGGGGGTACGGTTCGGGAGCCACTTGATTTCATCTCTGCTTTTTGCAGATGATGTGGTCTTGTTGGCTCCCTCGAGCCAGGACATTCAGCATGCACTGGGGCGGTTTGCAGCCGAGTGTGAAGCAGCTGGGATGAGAATCAGCACCTCTAAGTCTGAGGCCATGGTTCTCGACCGGAAAAAGGTGGCTTGCACCCTCTCGGTCGGGGGAGAGTTCCTGCCTCAGGTGGAGGAGTTTAAGTATCTTGGGGTCTTGTTCACGAGTGAGGGGAGAACGGAGCGCGAGATCGACAGGCGGATCGGTGCGGCGGCCGCAGTAATGCGGTCATTGTATCGGTCCGTCGTGGTGAAGAGGGAGCTGAGCCGAAAGGCGAAGCTCTCGATTTACCGGTCGATCTACGTTCCCACCCTCACCTATGGTCATGAACTCTGGGTCATGACCGAAAGAACGGGGTCCCGGATACAAGCGGCCGAAATGAGTTTCCTCCGCAGGGTGGCGGGGCGCTCCCTTAGAGATAGGGTGAGGAGCTCTGTCACCCGGGAGGAGCTCGGAGTAGAGCCGCTGCTCCTCCACATCGAGAGGAGCCAGCTGAGGTGGCTCGGGCACCTGTATCGATGCCCCCTGGACGCCTCCCTCGTGAGGTGTTCCGGGCATGTCCCACCGGGAGGAGGCCCCGAGGAAGACCCAGGACACGCTGGAGTGACTACGTCACTCGGCTGGCCTGGGAACGCCTTGGGGTCCCCCCGGAGGAGCTGGAGGAAGTGTCCGGGGAGAGGGAAGTCTGGGGATCCCTGCTCCGACTGCTGCCCCCGCGACCCGGACTCGGATAATGCGGTGGACAATGGATGGATGGATGGATGGATGGATGGATGGAATCACTTTAATTTGCAATTTTTTGGAGGTTTCTGGCTCTTTGGCTGTCGATATTGGTCTGATTTCGATAGACCAAGAAAAAGCTTTTGACCGGGTTGAACACCAGTATTTATGGTACACTTTGAGTGCTTTTGGGTTAAACCCAGGTGTCACAACCCTGGCTCAAAGGCCATGACAAAAGAAGGGGAAAGGACGCAACGTACTAGTAAATTAAGATATTTATTAAGGTAAACAAATAAGATAAGGAATGGGATGTGTAAAGTCAGTAAAATCAGTAGTATGCATGTGGATGTGTGTAAATGTGCTGTATGGTGTTGTGTGTGCAAAAGGCTCAACAAAACCAAAAGGAGTGCTGCCAGGATGAAAAGAGAGAGGAAGAGAGACTGAAGCCCCAGCCTTTTCTCTTCCTGAGGAGCACCCAGCCCAGGTGCTCCAGATCTAGCAATCAGCTGGCTCCACCTCGAAGAGGAAAACAGAGAGAGAGGGACTGAGACACAATATAACATAGGCCATCACACCAGGTTTATAGCTAAGGTCCAGGTGCTCTATAGTGACATATAGTGAGAGTGTCTTGAAGGTTATAGGAGGTTTGAGTGCCCCTTTTGGTGTTCAGAGGGGTGTCAGACAGGGCTGCAATCTCTCCGGCATGCTCTTCTCGCTAGCCATAGAGCCCCAGCTTCATAAATTTGAGAAGAGAACTAAATGGAGTTTGTTTTCCTGACTGTGATGGGTCTTTTAAAATGTCTGTGTATGCCGACAATGTCATTGTCATGGTAAACTCTCAAAAAGATATTGATGTGTTGGTAAATGCTGTGAAATTGTTTGGGTGTATGTCTTCTGCCAGGGTAAATTGGGGAAAAAGCGAAGCTGTCATGGTGGGAGACAGGCCTAGGGATCGGCTCAAGTTACTTGGTGGTTTAGTCTGGAAAAAAGGGGGATTAAAATATCTGGGAGTTTTTCTGGACAACGAGGTGTTTCTGCTGAAAAATTGGGATAATGTCGTAGAAAAGGTTAAAGGTCGGCTTACAAAATGGAGATGGATTTGACCTAAAATGTCCTATAGAGGCCATGTTCTTGTGATTAATAATCTGGTTTCTTCTGCTCTGTGGCACCGGTTGGCCAGTTCAAAGGATCCTAGTGGATTTCGTTTGGGACAAGTTGCACTGGATACCCCAGAGTGTCCTGTTTCTTCCTAAGGCGGAGGGTGGGCAGGGTCTGGTCCATCTGGCCAGTAGAGGGGCTGCCTTCCGCCTGCAGTTCATACAGAGGCTGCTTACTGGACCTGTGGACCTGGTGTGGAAGCCTCTGTCATGCTGCATCCTGCAGCGGTTTGGTGGTCTGGGACTGGGCCTGCCTATGTTCCTGATGCACTCCAAGAGTCTCGGTGCGTCTTCACTGCCGGGTTTCTATAGGGGCGTGTTCTCGGTGTGGATGCTGCTGAGGAAGCAGAGGCCAGAGCAGGGTGGATCTCTGTACTGGCTCCTGCAGGAGCCTGTGATGTTTGGAGGCCGTTTGGACTGTCCTGGTTGGCTGATCAGGCTGCTTCACAATGCGGGAGTTTCCATTCTGGGGCAGGTGGTGGAGCTGGCTGGACCCCGAATGGATGATTCGGTTGGGCTAGTTGCTCGACTGGGAGTGAGATCCCTTCGGGTCATTAAGCAATTGTTGGAACACTGGAGACAGAGACTTACAGGACATGAAAACCATTTTTTAACTAACCTTTGTGAGGGTGCAGTAACGCCAGACTGTACGGACCCTTTTCCTGCTATTAGACTGTTTCCTGACCTCAAAGACTGCTCGGGGCCTCTCCTTGAGCCTACTGATGTTACAGGAGTCTCTTGGAGGACACATCGGGAAAGACTTTATATAAGTTGATGGTCAAAACTTTAAATCAAAGGAAACTGAATGGGCGTAGTCCATGGAGGAGTAAGTTGGACTTAGATCAGGTTGTAGACCAGCATGGGGTGCACTGTACAAACCTCCGTTGACAAAAAGACACGCTGATTTGCAGGGGAGAATTCTTCATGGTATTAATGCAGTGAACGCTTTTGTTTCAATTATTAATGCTGCTGTTCAAGAAAACTGCCCCTTTTGTAATGAAAAAGATTTTTGGACTGCTTTTGTTTGGCGAATATGTTCAATCTATTGGAGACTATGAGAGGTTTTCATGAAACAGGTTTTTATTTGTGGGTTCAAGTATACACGCAGTCAGAAGTTCAAATGCCAGTTTCTAAACTTTATTTTGGGACAGGCAAAGATGGTGGTATACATGAGTAGGAGGAGAAAGGTTGAGGAGGAATTAACCATTGAGGTTGTTCCTGTTTTTGTGCAGATGGTTAAATCCAGACTTTTGGTGGAATTCAGTTTCTACAGAGCCACACAGGAACTAGAGCTATTTAAATTGGTCTGGAGTTGTCAGGGAGTATTATGCTCTCTAACAGAGGGAGCTTTGGTTTTGCACATGAGTTGAGGTGATTTTGGTACGTATGTAATACGTATGGTTTGTTTTCCTCCAGTTCTCCCATTTTATAATTAATCTCTCCCCCTCTCTCTCTCTCTCTCTCTCTCTCTCTCTCTCTCTCTCTCAAGGAGAGTGAGTGCGGTGATTGAGTGCGGCGTGTGAGAGTTATGGGATTTTTTCGGAAAAATCTTTGATTAGTTTAATGTAATATATTTTGTGGAATAAGTTGATTAAGTTTATTGTTAGTGTTTTGGTTTTTGTTTGGTGAGGTAAGAGGGGTTTTTGTTGGTGTGCTTTGTGCCCTCCGGCGTAAACGCTGGTTGGCGTCTGGCACACAATGGTGGTGAATGGAGATTTCTCCAGACTGACTAGGAGGCATGGCATCAAGGTTGGTGCGGGCCTTCAGTGCAATGTGGAGGAGGTGAGCCTTGCTGTTGGAGACGTAGTCGGCCACAACAGCGTGAAATTGGCGGCTCGTATGAATGGTGCCGTGGTTTTGTTCCTGGATCAGGTGGAAAAAGTGAACACGCTAATACAGACAGGTATTTCCATTAACGAAACCTTTGTGTCAATGTTGCTGCTGACGCAACCGGCAACAAAGGTGATCCTGTCAAATGTCCCTCCTTTCATTACAGATGGATTTCTTAGT
Organism: Cololabis saira; assembly: GCF_033807715.1. Taxonomy (NCBI): domain Eukaryota; kingdom Metazoa; phylum Chordata; class Actinopteri; order Beloniformes; family Belonidae; genus Cololabis; species Cololabis saira. Next base: position 283,647 of record NC_084595.1, on the reverse strand, counting down.
CAGGAACTCTCTCGGCATGGGAAAATAGTCAGTTAACAGTTAAGATTGATGGTTTCGATTATGTTTTGTTTGCCACCTCTTCATTGATGAAGTGTTTTTTTCTGTTGCAATGAAGAGGGACACACTGTTAAGACCTGTCCAAAATCTAAGAAACCTGCTCCGACTGATCCGAAGGTAACGGACACCGGGCGTCCAGGTACCGCTGTACAGGCTGCTGCTGGTGTGCAGCGCACCGAGGAGCCGCAGCCGGCAGCGGGAAGCTGCTGTGGAGCTAGATGGTGGGAAAGAATGTCCGGGAGATGAAAGTCGGGCAAGAAAGAAGTGTAAATGGTGTGGATGAGAGAAGGGTAGAGAGCACTGGGGAACTTGGTGAGGAACAGAGAATAAAGACAGGTGAGCTGGGTGAGATGCAGGCAGAGGAGGCAGGTGAGACTGGGGACGCACGGAGGGAACAGGTTGAGGATGTGTGGATGATGAAAACTCCTGCACCACGTAAACGTAAAAACAAAAATAATTAAAGCTGCAAGCAGCGATGAACGGGCCCTCGCACTCACGGCCACCGCCCCCCATAAGCATATCAGAAAAGACACCACCCACGACTTCCTATGTCAAACCATTCAAAAGTTATAGCAGAAAAAAGGGACAACCAATCAGAAGAAGGGGCGGGGCTAATTCAGGCCAATGAAGGTCAAGGACTCCATAAATAATCTGATGACCCCACCCACGACTCCCTATGACAAACCATTCCAAAGTTATAGCAGAAAATCGGGACAACCAATCAGAAGAAGGGGCGGGGCTAATTAAGGCCAACTAAGCTTAAGGACTCATTACAGAGTCCCATGACACCACCCACGACTTCCTATGTCAAACCATTAAAAAGTTATAGCAGAAAAAAGGGACAACCAATCAGAAGAAGAGGCGGGGCTAATTCTGGACAATGAAGGTCAAGGACTCCATAAAGAATCTGATGACACCACCCAGGACTCTCTATGTCAAACCATTCCAATGTTATAGCAGAAAATCGGGACAACCAATCAGAAGAAGGGGCGGGGCTAATTAAGGCCCACGAAGCTTAAGGACTCATTACAGAGTCCCATGACACCACCCACAACTTCCTATGTCAAACCATTCAAAAGTTATGGCAGAGAAAAGTATTCTAGGGGGCGCTGTTGAGCCGTTAGGCCACGCCCATTAATGCAAACCATGAAATATCAAATTTATCGCCAAGTCTGGCTTGCATGCAAAATTTGGTGACTTTTGAAGAACTATCAAATATGGACCAATCACGGTTCGGGCCGTATTAACTGCCGAAGGAATGGCATAAATTGCGCCAAAGGGACACGATTAATTAAAAATGGCTGACTTCCTGTTCGGTTTCGGCCATGTCGCCAAGAGACTTTTCTTTAAGTTGTGTACTGATACAGGTGAGTAGCAATTTTCGTGCATGTACGTCAAACCGTATTGTGGGGCTTGAAGCACAAAGTTTTCCGGGGGGCGCTGTTGAGCCATTTTGCCACGCCCATTAATGCAAACGATTAAATATCAAATTTTTCGCCAGGCCTGACTTGCATGCAAAATTTGGTGACTTTTTGGGGACGTTTAGGGGGGCAAAAAGGCCCTCCTTTCGTCAGAAGAAAGGAGGGCCACATTTTCCTAACATTGAAGTATTCTATAATTCAGCCAGATTCCATATGAAAAAGAGGGAGGAATCATGTCTGACTGGTCAGGACATTTTTAGGTTAAGGAAAATCGTTTTAAAGGTGAGAAGGCAACTCAGCAGTAATGCGAATGGAGGCTTGACTTTGCACGTTGCTTAAAAATATGTTTGTATGTGTGTTTTTCCTCACATCAGTTTGGTTGAGTGAATTTAGAGTTTCTACGCTCAATTTAAATGGAGCAAGGGATTTGAGGAAGAGAGCGTGTTTGTTTGAAACTATGAAACTGAAGAACATTAATGTAATGTTTGTTAAGGAAACACACAGCAACAGTACAAATGAGACTGACTGGAAGAGGGAATGGGATGGAGAGGTGGTTTTTAGCCATCTGAGTTCAGTCAGTGGAGGAATAGCTCTTCTTTTCTCTAAAAACTTCCTACCAAAGTCGTATGTGGTGGAGGAAGTAATAAAGGGCAGACTGATGGTAGTTAGAACGAAATATGGAAATTTTACTCTTGTATTTATAAATGTCTATGCACCGAATGATGGAGCTGAAAGAGTTGTTCTTTTAAAGGAAATCAGTACAGTTTTAAGTAATTGTGAACCAGACGAGTTTTTATTTTTGGCAGGAGATTTTAATTGTACTGAAAATGATCGGCTGGATAGAAACCACATAGAGCCTCATACTGCTTCGAAACATGTGATGAGGCAAGTAGTGGAGTCACAGAATTTGATCGATGTGTGGAGAGAAATGCACGATAAAGATCGACAGTACACCTTTGTCAACAGTAAAGAGAATCTAGTTTCTATGAGCAGATTAGATCGATTTTACTGTTTTAAACATAATTTTAGTACTTTTAAAAAGTGCCAAATACTACCTGTGGGTTTTTCTGATCATTATATGGTGTCTTGTAGTGTTTTTATTGCCAATGTGAAGCACAAATATGCGTATTTGCATTTTAATACTGCCCTTCTTTTAGATGTACATTTCAAGGAATTTTTTAATGTTTTTTGGAAAGCTTTTAGAAATAGGAAAACAGATTATGCTTCACTGAGACAATGGTGGGATTGTGGTAAAGTGGAAATCAAGCAACTTTGTCAACAATATACTCTAAATGTCTCTCTTGACATCACCAAGTCTATTAGGGATCTAGAGATTGATATAGTGGAGCTGCAGGGTTCTGTAGAGTCCACAGGAAATCGAGGTTGTTTTGAGGACCTCAAATCTAAAAAAAAACCTTATTGGCTTACATGCTAGGCTCTAGAGAACAGGGAGCATTGGTCCGGTATCATTTCAAGAGTGTCGCTGAGATGGACTCACCTTCCAAGTTCGTTTTTAGTTTGGAAATATGGACAGAGCAGATTTATCCATGCACTGCGTTCAAACACAGGACAGCTGCTGATGGACGCTAGTGAGATATGGCAGAGAGCTGTAGACTTTTATTCTCACCTGTACACCTCTGAATATACTGAAGACCAGGCAGCTTTTGACTCCTTTTGTGATGGGTTGCCCAGAGTGTCAGAAGACAACAATAAGGAGCTGGAGGGTCCTCTGACGACTGAAGAGCTGTTTACAGCAGTACAAGGTATGCAGGGGGTAAAAGCCCCTGGAATTGATGGACTCCCACCAGAGTTTTATAAAGAGTTCTGGTCTGAGCTGGGTCGTGACTTTTCTGAAGTTTTCAGAGTTTTGAAAAGTCGTCTCTGCTTCAGAGTTGCAGGAGAGCAGTTTTGACCCTGTTGCCGAAGAATGGTGATCTCTCGCTGGTCTCGCTGTTTTGTGTGGACTACAAGGTAGTGTCTAAAGCTCTGTCCAATAGACTGAAGAAGGTGATGAACCAAGTAATTCACCAGACCCAGACCTATTGTGTGCCTGGCAGGTTCATTGTTGACAATGTGTCATTAATTAGAGATATTTTGGACGTCTCTGGTTCATTAGGTCTGGATGTTGGTCTGGTTTCTTTGGACCAAGAAAAAGCATTTGACCGGGTTGAGTACCATTACCTGTGGAAAGTTCTAGAAAGGTTTGGCCTCGGCCCGGGATTTATTGCTAACATTAAGGTGCTGTATGAAGACATTGAGAGTATATTGACAATATCCGTTCTTTTGTTAATTGTCTGTTTTTACCTGATTTTAACACTTGTTTTATCAGCATATGCTGATGACATCATTGTTATAGTAAAAAATCAACAAGATGTAGACTGTTTGGGGAATATCGTTGATGTTTTTGGGAACATTTCAGCTGCTAGAGTGAACTGGACAAAAAGTGAGGCTTTACCTATAGGAAGTTGGTCTGCAGGACTCCCTCAGCTTCCAGGTGGCTTAAGATGGAAAAGAGGTGGTTTTAAGTACCTTGGGGTTTTCCTGGGAGATGAGGATACCGTGAAGAAAAACTGGGAGGGAGTGGTAGAGAAAGTGGAGGGGAAGTTAGCTAAATGGAAGTGGTTACTTCCTCAGATGTCCTATAGAGGAAGAGCGCTGATAATTAATAATCTGGTAGCATCAACTCTCTGGCACAAGTTAGCTTGTATAGAACCCCCTGCTGGTCTTTTGCAAAAAATACAGTCCGTCATGTTGATTTTTTTTTGGGATCAGTTACATTGGGTGCATCAAAGTGTACTTTACCTGCCGAAAGATGAAGGGGGGCACGGGTTGGTACACTTAGAGAGCAGAACAGCAGCTTTTAAGTTACAGTTCATACAAAGATACCTTACAGGAAATTATGTCATATGGAAACCAGCAACAAATGTTATTTTAAGAAAAGCAGCAGGTCTAGGTTTAAATAACTCTTTGTTTTTAATTAATTGTACTTTGATGAGTTTGTGTAAATTGACTCCTTTTTATAAGGGACTGTTTAAAGCCTGGTTTTTATTTAAATGGGAGAGACTGCAACCTGCGGGGTCCTTGTTCTGGCTCCTGGAGGAGCCTCTAGTCCACGGGGCCAGGCTGGACATTCAAGGGGACAGTAGACCGGGCCTCACGCAGAACTTGGTTTCAGCTGGGGCAGTTCGACTGAAGCACATAGTGGAGGCGTCTGGTCCGGGGTTTCAGAACACAGAAGCGGTAGCTGCTCTTTTTGGCATCAAGTCATGTCGTCACACCAGAGACATTTTAAATGCCTGGACCAAAATCTTAAAAAATAATGAACTGGACATGTTAAGGGACTATTTTAATGGAACAGAGTTTCCTGATGTGGGGGACCCGTTTCCAGAGCTGGGTCTCAGAATAGACCAAACTGGACTGACGAGACAAATACTGGTCACTGAGAGAGCTGCAGACCTGTACATGTTGAATGGGAAAACTCTGTACAAATACTGTGTGAAGGCCATAAATAAGAAAGAGTTGAGTGGGAGGAAGGATACTGTGTGGAGAGAGAGGCTAAATGTACCAGATGAGTGTAAACCGGTGTGGAGGGTGTTTTATAAAGCACCTTTAAACAAGAGGTCTGCTCATCTGCAGTGGCGACTTCTAAAGGGAGCATTGGCCGTTAACACGTTTGTGTGCAAGATTAATCCCAGTGTCTCTGCTCAGTGTCCTTTTTGCCAGGAACTGGAAACAGTTTTTCACTGTTATTTAGAATGTAACAGACTCAAAGTGTTGTTTTACTTGTTGGAATTTGTTTTTATGAAATGTAATGTAATCTGGTCTGGAACTGACCTTTATTTTTGGTGCAGGTTAAAAAAAAGAGAGTGCAAAAAAGTGGCAGTTGTTAAACTTTGTAGTGGGACAGGCAAAACTGGCCATCTACAAAACGAGGAAAAATCAAGTAGAGAATGTTTTAGGTGAAGGGCTGCAATCAATGTTTGTTTCTTTGGTGAAAGCCAGAATAAGGATTGATTTTACATTTTATTCACTCATGAAGAATGTTGACCAAGATGGATGGATGGATGGATGGATGGATGGATGATGGATGGATGGATGGATGGATGGATGGATGGATGGATGGATGGATGGATGGATGGATGGATGGATGGATGGATGGATGGATGGATGGATGGATGGATGGATGGATGGATGGATGGATAGATAGATAGATAGATAGATAGATAGATAGATAGATAGATAGATAGATAGATAGATAGATAGATAGATAGATAGATAGATAGATAGATAGATAGATAGATAGATAGATAGATAGATAGATAGATAGATAGATAGATAGATAGATAGATAGATAGATAGATAGATAGATAGATAGACGTGTGTCCAAAAGTTTGGACACACTTCCCCATTCCCCATATGTTTTACAATAAGGTGTGTCCATGTATATATATATATATATATATATATATATATATATATATATATATATATATATATATATATATATATATATATATATCCACACACACAAACAATAATGCCTTGGTTGAATATTCTTGCATTTACTGTATTAGGATTTATAAAACTATATTTGACGAAATACTACCTTTTTTAACAGTTTCAGTAATTTATTTATTTGGTTTAATTAACTTGACAAACTAAAATAATGTTTGTACATACATATAAGCGTTTCTTATATACCATACGAATGCACAAATGTTTGGAAAAAATATATCTGATATTTTAATAGCAAAGAAGAAGTTTTTGGAGATCACAAACTTAAAAGATGTGTTTGATGTTCTGAACTCACTTTTGTGTCTGATTCTGTTTTTCTTCCAGCTTCTAGCAGCTCAGACGCTTCAAATGGAAAATTCTTTGACAAGGTTGTAAATTTCATTCTTCTTTTTTCCTTGCGTGGGGAGGGTTCTAGTAAAAGTCAATAGCAACTCTCTCTATTCTTCTAATTTTGTTCAACTCCAGTTCAAACCAACAACTGGGTCGACTGGTTTGTTTCTAACATTATTTCAGTTTTAGTCACACAATCTCTTCATTGATTGATTGATTGTTTTTATCCTAATTGAAGAATGGAAAGGAGGTCAAACCTGGAGACCTGATTGAGATCTTCCGTGGTTTGTTTAAGCACTGGGCTGTTTATGTTGGTGGTGGAAACGTCGTTCACCTCGTACCACCCGGTGAGTTTCCTCGTTCCTCCAACATGTCAGACTGAAACAAAACCAAACAAGGTTTCAGGTTGTTCTCAGCTGCTCAACGGTGTGAATCAGCAACAGAGCAGACGTAGAACCATGTCAGCATCTTTAGGTGTCAGCATCATCTCAGTGAGCTGCAGCTCAAACTCTTTTCTTCATGGTTCATCCTTTTAGGGGGAGTATCAGGCTCCATCAGTGGTGGTGATGTTGGTCTTGTTGGTGAAGGCAAAGTGTGGAAAGAGAAACTGGAGAAGGTGGTGGAGAAGAACATGTGGAGAGTCAACAATCTCCTGGATGATAAATACACACCTCGTCCAGCTGATGATATCGTGAAGACTGCCTGTTCACTGGAGGATACAAAGAAGCAGTACAACCTGGTGATCTACAACTGTGAACACTTCGCCACTGACATGCGTTACGGCAAGCCTGAGAGTCGGCAGGTACGTTAGAACATGTTTCTCCTGGTGGTTTGTGTTAGAGTCAGCAGGTACGTTAGAACATGTTTCTCCTGGTGGTTTGTGTTAGTGAGAGTCAGCAGGTACGTTAGAACATGTTTCTCCTGGTGGTTTGTGTTAGAGTCAGCAGGTACGTTAGAACATGTTTCTCCTGGTGGTTTGTGTTAGATGTACTACACATAAATGTTCAGAGTGGTAGATCGTTTCTGAAGGACATGAATCATCTTGTTTTGTGTAAAATATGTTCTTGTTCCTCCTGCAGGTGTGGAACAAAGCAGCAGCAGCAGCAGCAGGAGCAGTAGCAGGATTAGCAGTAGCAGGACCAGTAGGAGCAGTAGTAGGAGCAGTAGGAGCAGTAGCAGGACCAGTAGGAGCAGCAGTAGGACCAGAAGGAGCAGTAGTAGGACCAGTAGGATCAGTAGTAGGAGCAGTAGGAGCAGTAGTAGGAGCAGTAGGAGCAGTAGTAGGACCAGTAGGAGCAGTAGTAGGACCAGAAGGAGCAGTAGTAGGACCAGTAGGATCAGTAGTAGGAGCAGTAGGAGCAGTAGTAGGAGCAGTAGGAGCAGTAGTAGGACCAGTAGGAGCAGTAGTAGGACCAGTAGGAGCAGTAGTAGGACCAGTAGGAGCAGTAGTAGGAGCAGTAGGAGCAGTAGTAGGAGCAGTAGGAGCAGTAGGAGCAGCAGCAGGAGCAGCAGCAGGAGCAGCAGTAGGAGCAAGAGCAAATGAGCTCGTCAAATCAGTTGAGCGACTTCAGGCATTAAAAACTAAGTAAAAGTAACTTGCGTATCCATGATTCTTATTTCATAAAGTTTGGTCAAATCCACATGACCTAACCTCAGAAATGAAGGTGTCAGTTCAGACAAGATAATCAATAATGTTTTTCTCTTCAACTGAGGAGGAGCATGATGTTTATGTCAAATAAATCAAATATTTCATATGATGTAAACACAAATATGATTGAGGCTGATCAGATGAATCAATAATAAAACAAATACATTAAAAAATAATCCTTTGTTTCTTTGTTTTATTTCATGAAAGTACTTCAACTTAGTGTTTACAGACCTTTAGATGTTCATTGATGCTGGATTTCTTTATCATGACTATAAATATGTTTCCATGTATTTCAGTCCTGATTATCTCTGATTCCTGAATCTGAAAATTCAAGATTAAAGATAATTTCTGATCACATAGATGGATAGACACTAAACCAATGTGTTTTAATTGTCTCCAAATATTGTTCTATAAAGTATAAACCAGGTGCTAGATAACAGGCAGGAATGAAGCCCCATCCCAGCCATCCTCCCCATCTCTCTGCTGGACTAAATTAGGAGTATTATTGATGTCATTGCTCCCAGCGAGGTGAAGGGGATCCCTGCTAAAGAGAACCCTCCCTAAATTAGGAGTATTATTGATGGCATTGCTCCCAGCGAGGTGAAGGGGATCCCTGCTAAAGAGAAACCTCCCTGGAGATGCTGCACCGGTCAGAGCTGAAACAAGAGACAAAGAGCTGAACGCAGGTGGAAAACCAACTCACAGGTTCATTATGACGTTTATAAAGAGAGACTGAGCGGACCAGACTGGAATCAGGACGAAAACAGATTCAGGGAAAACCATGGACATTTTCTCTGAGTTGTTTGTCGACGACAAACCCCAGTTTCAGTTACTGGCTCAGGTCTTAACTCCTGTTTGAATCACATCAGCTTCAATCACAGCGACATGAGCAAATAACATGGAGATAATAGTAAAAACACGAGCAGTTCAGCAGATAACGGACTGTGTAAGATATATTTCTATGTGGAATCTCTCTAAGGTTTAGTGGAGAACATTATTTGTGATGAGTTTTCCTGTTCTTCATTTCGGCACATTACTGATGTTCCCGTCTGAATTCTTGGGAAGAAAGTAAAACTTGGAGCAGGACTGGACAACCGTGGTCCCCGAGGTCGGCTGTCCAGATGTTCCACATGTTTCCTGCTTCAACACCCGGATCCTAAAGTGTGGGTCATGATGAACAGACTGGTGCAGACCCGGGGATGGAGGCAGGACTGGGTGTGAAGTTGACCAGGGGCCTCATTTATAAAGCTTTTGTGTGCACAAAACAGGGCTTGAAAGATGTGCACGCCACCTTCTACGCAAAGGTTGGGATTTAAAAAAAAACAACTAACGGGAAAATGTGTGTATCTTTACGCCAATTCTGACCCTCCCGTAGGAACATTTTGAAGATCTGGGGAACTGGCGACGCAGACGGTGAGGTTGCGCGTAAGCCTAAATTATGGTTCCACGTTAAAACGATGCAGAGCGTTGGTGTAACGCGGAACCATAACTCAGCCTTAAAAGTTTCACGCGCGCACGTAAAACTCATTATATATATATAAAAAAAATCCCAGTCCCTTCAGGGTCTCCGTACCTCTTGGCCCCCGCCTTCAAATCACACCACTTCTTTTTTTTCTGCACCATCTGTCCGTGGGACTCACGGCGTTTAGCGCAGCAACGACGTGCTGCCACTCACTCGCTTTATTTTATACTATTTATATACTATTTCTACTTTTACTGTGACCACCAAATAATGTGGTTTTCCTGCCTCCACCTCGTCCACAACATCTCCATCTCAGTCTCCGTGAAATTTAGTGGCACGGTGGCTCGACACGTCTCATTCATCCTGACGCCCAAACAGACTGCAGGTGGCGCTGCACATGATCAGCAGGTTCATTTATATGCAAATACAGTCATCATGTAGTTTGCATTGACCATTTATGGTATGAAGTGGGCGTGTAGAGGGCGGGATATGAGGCGAATTCACATGGGCAACCTTCCAGCTGGAATGTGATTTATAAAGCGAACATTGCGTGCAAGTGTCCGTGCACAGATCATACAATGTGATCTCACTTAATTGAGATGTTACCATACTTCTAACTCCTATTAATAGGAGATAAAAGTATGGTAACACTGCTGTAGGTGGGGCATTATCACAGGAAAGGCATTAAAGGAAGGGAAGGAGGTGATGAGTGTCAGATGTGTGACAGGGGAAGCAAACTGTGTCAGAGTGGCAGCATTGCAGGCAGCATTTGTACAAGAAGAAACTATCCAAACAAAAACTTACCCATGAAGATCTATGGACTGAGCTGTACAAGGTCAGCATAAATACACAATGGAAATAAATAGGTCATGGCACTCAAACAAGGTACTGGACATCGCTTTTATTGTTTAAGGCAGTTCAATAAATAAAAACAATTAAATTACAACAAAACAGCCAAGCAGCTTTTCTTCCGGCTCTCGGCGAAGGCGGACGCTTTTTCTGCTCCTCTCCCTTATCAGCCTTTCCTGCAACTGCTTTTGTCTGTCTTGACTCAGAGCCTCTCATTTCCACTCCTCCGAAAACTCTACAATCATGGAATTGATTAACTGGTCCCTCAGCACAATTGACCAAATTTTTGCAACGAGAAGTCAGGGGGTTAGGGAGCCCTCTTGTCCCGATGGAACTTTTTTTGCTGGTTACACAATGGATTCCTACAAAAATTGGAAGCCGTTGTGCCTCAAGATCTTGACCGTCGAGGACGTTGAAGATGCCTTCATAATTGGATTTATGATAGCAGGATTTCTTCTAATTGGACTGGGGATTTTCCTGGCCTATCGACAATCTCGTAAGTCGGCGACAGTCGTTCTGGCCCTCTCTGAGCTGCCCGACGTTGCTGAAGGAATAAGCACGGGGATCCGCACTCAGACTCTAGAGCAGGGCCGCAAGCTAGATGCGATCCTTGAACAGAATCGCAAGCTAGCGGCGGTCTTCGAGCTCGTTAGCAAAAGATGGAGAACACCTTGGAGAAGCTGGGTACTTGGCTCGGCGGGAATTGATCACAAATTCGTCTGATTGGAGTTGCCATTGATGAACCAGAGACTGAAAGGCAGACGGAAAATTACTGGGCTGCCTGCTCAAGAAATTGTTGATTCTATAATTTGCCTTTGACGGAGTGGCTTGGCAGGCCTCTTCGGTCACAAATCTCCCTGGAGGAATGTAAACAAGACAACTCTGCTCAAACCCTCCCCCTCTCCCACAAACACCTGCGGATCTTCCTCCCAGAACTGTACCGAGCTGCCTGATAACACCAAGGACATTTTGGCTGAGCAGCTCTGGGCGAAGGTTCACGGACTTATCGTACACACACACTCACTGACAACCACAACCCCCCCACCCCCATCCAACGCCTTCCTGGCTCCCCTCTTCTTATCAGCCCCCCTGACACGGACGTCGAGTTCGAGCGCCACGCGTTCGCGGCGCTCACTTGGATGAACTGTGCCGGGACCGCCCCCCCCCCCCCCCCCCCCCCCCCCGACTTGCCCATCCCCCATCACCCACATGCAAGTTCTGTGACGTCTGTGCTTTGTGTGCTGCGAGGTGTTTTTTTGCAACTTGATACTGTGTATTGTATGATATTCAGTGTGAAGATGTATTTTTTTTCTCCTCCCCCCCTATCCCAGTGTTACCCTTTGGAAAACAGGCGCACAATACGATCGTGTCGCCGCCGGTGTATCCGAAGTCAAAAACTGTTTTCTAAGCTGACCTAATAAACTTGATTCTGATTCTGATTCTGATTGCATAGATTAGCCATCAATCTATGCAATGTAGGCTAGAAATAAAAGCAATCAGCAAAAGGCAATTAAAACATACAACAGATATACATAGATTTGACATACAGCAACATACTCAAAACAGTCAGTGTTCATTGTTAAGAGGAGAAATAACACGGTCACCAGACGTTAACAGCTGATATATATTCATATAAAACATCTCAGAGCTTCCCATAGTGTTCAAATGAATCTATATGATACCAGTGAGCATATGAAGTTGTCATGCCTATTACAGCTAAATGCGGCGATTTCCATGTTGCTCAGCAAAACGCTTTACAAATTTATCTAGATCTAATGCTTTTGTGCGTTTTGATTCAATGCTGAGTACAGCCAAACTCGATAGTCTCTTTTCTGTCATAGTGGACCGCAAATAAGGCTTTATGAGCCTCAGAGATGAGAAACTTCGTTCCCAGGATGCACTACTCAGAGGTAAAACAACCGCTATTTTACACAACCTGAACAACTCATAAAAAACAATCTGGTATGGGTCCAAAAATCTGAGTGAATTCCATTAGAGTGGTAGGACTCTCCTTGTCCCCCTTTTTTCTGTATAGGTCTTCGTCTGATGTAAGATCCTCAATATTTGAAGGATTTGAAGGAAGGAGTGTCTGGACACCCTGCATAATGTCACAATTTGTGTTAGAAAATCTTCCTATTTCTCCAATCATCTCATCCAGAACTGGATAATACACAGAGACACAAAGGGGTAAATCCACAAAGAATAGATTGCGCCCGCAAATAGCGCTGTGAATTGCGCTGCATTAGCGCCCGCAATTTGCCCCGCTTTAAGGTCCTATTCACAAAAGATTTTGCTCTAATGATATACCGGAGCAAACACGCCCATAAAGTTTTGCGGCTGAGTGCAATTTGCCCTTGTCTCAGTGAGCGGAGCTGTTTCCAGTGTTCTCCATATTTCAGCACACACATTGGTCCATAATGAAAACTGCAGAAATAAATATTAAAGCGAGTGAAAATAAAACACTGTGAGGCGCAAGGGTGCAATTTCCACTGGGAACAGGGGGGGACATGCCCCCCCACTTTTCAAACTCATGCTTTTGTCTCTCTCCCCCCGTTTTTTTTTTTTTTTTACAGTTTAAGAACTAACGGTAGGCTCAGCCTGTAAATCATCAAGACACTGTCCCTCCTCCCTCAGTGCTGTTCAAGGCTGATTTATGGTTCCGCGTTAAATCGACGCAGAGCATACGACGTAGGTTACGCGGCGACGCGCACCGTACAGTGCGCGTCTCCGCGTACCCTACGGCGTCACCTTACGGCGTAGGGTCTGCGTCGATTTAACGCGGACCATTATTTAGGCATAATTAGGCTTAACTAGTGTGTGCGTATGTGACAGACGTGCATGGGACGATTGTGAAATACGGAATAAACTGTTTTATATGAATTCTAATTCCCAATTACGTAACAATTCCGTATTTCAAGGGACGGGTGGCAGCCCACTCACCGCGGCTGCAGCAGCAGCTGAGAGTCCTGACTGACGCTGAGCTTCACAGGGACACGATCAGCGCTATTTTATTATAAGTCTGATATATGTTGTGATATGTGATGACATTATTAAGCTGTTAAACACACACATTCTAGATTTATATGTTTATATGGTGGAATTGTTTGTAATAAAGCAGCCCCTTTACTGTATGGATGAATCCTGAGCTCCGTCCTGTTATTTTTATTTTTAAATCCGAGATAAGTCCACAACCCCACTTGATCTGACTGTCTACAGTCATGTCTGACTGTAGATTTCAACTTTAATATCATTCAGTATCACACAGGCTTGAATGACATTGAAGAGAGAGAGAGAAACAGAGAGATGGGGAGTGAGGAGTTTGCGCGCAGTTTAATACACGCTTCGAAAAGACGGTATTTGCTCCACTATTTTTGCGTGTGGCAAATAGCGCTGGCCTTTGTGAATTAGACGGTTTTTGCAATGAGGCTTATTTGCATAGAAAGGGGGCAATTTTGCGACCAATGTATGAATATTACCTAATTTACATGCATGCAAATGGCACAGGCGCACCATGACACTATTTGCTTGGCAGCGCAGTTTGTGGAGCAATTCGCCCTTTGCGGGTGCTTTGTGAATTAGACGCTCTCTTTTTGTCTCATTTGCACCGGTTTAGCGGCCGCAAAAGCCGCGCAATCCTTTTGTGGATTTGGCCCAAAAAGTGTGTTTGCTATCTGGAACTACATGCTGTCCCAAGGTGGAGTTGATGACAGTATCCTGAAGCACCTTTGTTGTCTGTCTTGGCCTCTTTGGTTTTCGCTGAGTTGTATCAATGTTACTTCGCTGGCATAAATCAAGTGTTTCACTCCACATTTCATCAAAAGAGGTTTGACTACGATACTGGACCAGTGTCTCTTTAAGTGTTTCAATAAGCTTAACAGCCTTATAGTCTACTGATTTAGACTGGAGCATGTCTGATAAAAATTCTGAGTCACTCAGGACCTTTCTGAACAGAACAAGAGAGCCAGCAAAATTAAGATCAATCTGAGCCAATATCCCTCTTGCTTCAACAGCTCTTTGTGGATGGTTCTCAGGTGCAATCTCTTCAAGCACCTGTACTATTGCAGGCAACCTGTCCATAACATTGCGACATGCTATGTGCCTACATGCCCAACGTGTATCGCTTAGCTGTTGGAGTTCCCTTGGTGCACCATCAAACATCTCCCGCTGCACTTCTAGACATTTGTTATGTACATAAGACCCAGACATTAATACATACAGTCGTTCCAATAATGAAAAAAGGTTTCCTGCATCTGCCACACTTTTTACAGTGTCTATTATGGCTAAGTTCAAGCAGTGTGCACTACAATGAACATAGAAGGCATGTTTGGCTACTTCTTTTATTTTTGCTTGGACACCTGCATGTGTCGTAGCCCTGGCCTACAAGGTTTTTCTTGTACTCAAAAAATACTGCAGGTTAGATGTAGGCGACACTGGAGGGAAGATTTATAACATTTCAACTCTAAACTAGTAAATGATTGATGTTTTATTCCCCGCTCTGACATTGTGATGCTCCAACAGATGTAATAAAAGAACTACTTCAAGCCCGTACTTTGGATGTCTTCAACTTTCCTACATTGTTCCTGCTGTTACCCAAAACTGGATTAAATCATACCTTAGTGACCGTCACCAGTGTGTGCGTGTAAACAATACACTTTCTCCATTTAAGCATGTACACATGGGGCCCGATTTACTAAAGGTTTGCGTGTGTAAAAACGTGTGCAAACTTGACATCACCCGCAAACCAAAGTGCCAGCTGATCTACTAACAGCGTGCAAAGAGGACTGCGTCTCTCAAATGCGCAAAATAGCACACGCAATCCATTTAGTACTTTTGCCCTGATGAATAATCAATATGGGGCGTACCCGCCAGAAATTGCTAAATACTGGGAGGGGAAGATGCAAATTGCTCCATTTACCACACGCAATGAGATTTACCAAGCCTGAAAGTAATTGCGCGTATTGTGATTGCGTCTGTATTTAATACGTTGGAAAGGAAGGTGCTAATCTGCTGCTGCCGTTATTGTGGCAAGGAGGCGACATCCAAAATCAAAGAATACGCAGAGAGAGAGTCTTTATTCTGCTGCATGCTATTTTAAAAATGGTTGCACAAGTTTTATTAAAGGCCACTTTTTCTTTAGTTCTTCGCCTTATATCTTGCCACCTTCTTTTAATGTGCCCCCCTCCACTCGCCCACAAGCAGGCCAAGCCTTTGTGCCAAACTTTGTATTTTATTGATTACTTATCTTATTGAACGTGAAATCATCCTTCGTAAATTACATTTAATTAAAACCCGTGCTTATTAATCACAAAACACAGGTTAAACATCATGACCAAATCCGCTCCGACCCGGTGTCAGTGATCAGCGCAGACAGACTGCAGCTTCGCCTGAATTATGGTTCCGCGTTAAATCGACGGCGTAGCCGACGCGTAGGGTCGCGGTGCGGTGTGCGTCGCCGCGTACCCTACGCCATCGGTTCTGCGTTGGTGTGACGCGGAACCATAAATCAGCCAATCAGGGAGGAAGGGGTTGGGGGAGCTGGGTTGATATTGATCCGCGGACAAAACTTGTTAAGGAGCATCAAACTCACTCTTATCTACGCGGAAATAACGCTAAAATATAAAGAAGGCTTCCCAAAGTGTGATCTATGGTGAAATAGGAAAATTAAGATGTGCAACTCTTCTAAAGGTGAGACATGCATTTAATTGACTTCATGGCGCCAGCCTTGGCGTTTATTATTACGCAAATGTGGAATGTTTGGGTCTGTCTAATTTCGTCAAATTAAATTTGGAGATTCACCGTTCACATTTTTATGTGTATGCGTTGTATGAGAGAGAGATGGAGAGGGCGAGGGAGGGAGGGAGGGAGGGAGGGAGGGAGAGACGTGGTCTGTACGTCGTTGTTTTTTGTTTTTTTTGCAGTTTGGGTGCACAATACACTTGTGTGTGTGTGTATTAAAAAGAGATTTTGCAGTATGTTGTGTAATTGAAACTGGTTTGCTGTGGTCGTTGATGGCAAACTCATATTAAGCATTTACATCGCTGGTTATTATGTGCCCCCCAATTAGATCTGTTCTGCCGCCGACTCTGTTTTAACCTCATCTGCCGTTCTTTTTGTCTTATAACTGCATTTATTCTGTCGCAGATTTTCTCCGATATTGCGTTTCTTTTGGTAATGTTTAAATGTCTTTGCTGTAGTTCATGAATGTGTTTATTTGCCTCTTCCACTAATATTTGTAACTCCACCGCGTCAAATTTCATTTTGCGCTTGCGACTATATCCTGCTTTCCATCCAGACTCTCCATGGCGCAAAGTTTGCGCTGCAAACCGTAAGACGCGCAACACCTCATTTAAATACTGAGGTTTGCACCTGTTATCAATTGCGCACGCAATCTTAGTTGATCACCCGCAAAACACACAACAACAGCACGTGCAAACTTTTTCAGTGCACACGCAATTTAGTACTCTTTATTTAGGATCTTAGTAAATCGGGCACATGGTGTACCACAAAGGTCAATCTTGGGGCCATTACTTTTTAGCATATATATAAATGACCTGCCTTCCATGTGTGATGATGTCAGCATAATAATGTATGCAGACGATACTGTTATATATAGTCATGATAAGAGCGCTACAGAGGTTGCCAAGAAATTAACAAAGGCAACGTAAAAGGTTTCTGCAGGTTTCATAACTCATGCCTCACTTTAAACTTAGAAAAAACTGTAACCATGTTTTTCACCAACAGGCCCATACTGAAAGATTGCCCAGATGTCTCGATAAATGGGGAAACAATAAACAATGTGGATAAATTCAAGTATTTGGGTGTTACCCTTGACCCAACTGTCAGCTTTAAAAACCATGTTGAAATGAGAAACACAGCCTAGCTTTAAATCTTAGGCGCCAACATCCGACAGATCCCATGCTCTGTTGAATCTGCTTCCATGTTTCTATTTATCTATTTTATCTATTGTATCTTTGCTTCGTTCTGCTCTTTGACTTATTTTTTCTTTTTCTGTACTAATTGTTATGTACTATTCCATCAGACCTGCCCAGGGAATACAGGGGGAAAATAGCAAAGCAAAGCTGCTACAACCTGGAACAATGCATATTCTCTTATACAAGATTAATGTCTTACCCTGTTTTGAAATAAATAAACAAATGAGATTAATGAAGTTAGTTTATGTAATAATTAATGGGGGGGGGGGTCATGACGCTTTATGAGTAAAACTGAGTCGGGCGATTAGCAGCTCAACTTTGTAGTTTGTAAAAGGAGGTCAAATCAACAGTTTTATTTGATTTCTGAGTTGCAAAGCTCTAAAAGTACAATTATTATTTAAAAACCAACAACAAAATATTGAATACCCCTGAAGGGAACTTAATTTTGGAAAAACCAATTACAAATTACGCAATTAAAAAAAACACTTTCTAATAAACGTAATTTTAAAAAAAATAACAAACAAACAAAAAACAAAATAAAAACTACAACAAAGTTATAAAATAACACAAAATATCTGTCGTCAAGCACAGATAGTCGTATTTTTTTTGATTCAAAGAAAAAAAATATGACAATGGTGTTAAAAAGAGAGAGAGAAAAAAAGAAAACCCACCTAACTTAACAATTATCATGATATTTCTTCATCAAACTGGCTTTTATTACTATTTTAAATGTAATGTTTGATTCAGATTCTTTGGCTTCTGAATCCAGATTGTTCCATAAATTGAAACTTTTTACACAAACACAATGTTCCATTCATTTAGTCCTGAATTTAGTTTTTTTAAAGATCTCTGTTCCTTTAAAACCAAATAAAAACAGAAAAGCCTGAAAGTTTGACTTAATGAAGTCATTAAATAAAAGCAGGATTTTTGATTGTATAAACTCTAAACTAATCAGACTGAGCAGAAGGTCCTGGTTCTGGGGCTGAGCTGGGCCCTTTGGCGCCCTCTGGCGGCCGCGCATGCGCACTACAGCTACACGTCCATAATTTACTAAGACTGCTTAAAATGAATAATGTTCCACCTTTTTGAATTAAACCATATTATTTTCTTCATGGATGATTTGGAATTTTCTGTTTCTGATATTATTCATATCATTTACGTATATGACTCTGTGGAACAGTTTGGAGCAGGAAATGAAACAAAGTACTAACATACATCTGTTTAAAAAGAAATACAAAAAATGATTTATAAACAGGTTTATGGAAGAGGAAATGGGTTAACATGGAGTGTGATAAACTAATAAAATAGGGAAAAATGGTATGTTAAACTTGCTTAAGATATGTTTAGATATATATGTGGATATTGATGTAGTATATTATATGTTATGTTATGTTATGTTATGTTATGTTAAGTTATGAATCTTTATTTCGGCT
>NC_084595.1:252500-260000 GCF_033807715.1 Cololabis saira | reverse complement strand
AATGATCTTTAGGATGCGTTTAAAAATCATTATAAGGTGCTTTTAAGATGCTATTAAGACGCTATTAAGGTGCTTTTAAGGTGCTATTAAGATGCTTTTAAGGTGCTTTTAAGATGCTTTTAAGGTGCTTTTAAGGTGCTATTAAGATGCTTTTAAGGTGCTTTTTAGATGCTTTTAAGGTGCTTTTAAGGTGCTTTTAAGATGCTTTTAAGATACTTTTAAGATGCTTTTAAGATGCTTTTAAGGTGCTTTTAAGATACTTTTAAGATGCTTTTAAGATGCTTTTAAGATGCTTTTAAGGTGCTTTTAAGATGCTATTAAGGTGCTTTTAAGATGCTATTAAGGTGCTTTTAAGGTGCTTTTAAGGTGCTTTTAAGATGCTTTTAAGGTGCTTTTAAGATGCTTTTAAGGTGCTTTTTAGATGCTTTTAAGGTGCTTTTTAGATGCTTTTAAGGTGCTTTTAAGATGCTATTAAGGTGCTTTTAAGATGCTATTAAGATGCTTTTAAGGTGCTTTTTAGATGCTTTTAAGGTGCTTTTAAGATGCTTTTAAGATGCTTTTAAGGTGCTTTTAAGATGCTATTAAGGTGCTTTTAAGATGCTATTAAGATGCTTTTAAGATGCTTTTAAGATGCTTTTAAGGTGCTTTTAAGATGCTTTTAAGGTGCTATTAAGATGCTTTTAAGATGCTTTTAAGGTGCTTTTAAGATGCTTTTAAGGTGCTATTAAGATGCTATTAAGGTGCTTTTAAGATGCTATTAAGGTGCTATTAAGGTGCTTTTAAGATGCTATTAAGGTGCTATTAAGGTGCTTTTAAGGTGCTTTTAAGATGCTTTTAAGATGCTTTTTAGATGCTATTAAGGTGCTTTTAAGGTGCTTTTTAGATGCTTTTAAGATGCTATTAAGGTGCTTTTAAGGTGCTATTAAGGTTGTTTTAAGGTGCTTTTAAGATGCTATTAAGGTGCTTTTAAGGTGCTTTTAAGGTGCTTTTTAGATGCTTTTAAGATGCTTTTTAGATGCTTTTTAGATGCTTTTAAGGTGCTATTAAGGTGCTTTTAAGGTGCTTTAAGAGGCATTTAAGACGCTTGTACGAGGCTTATAAGATGCTTCACAGCCCTTCTGGCAGAAGCAGCTTCTGCGTGAAAGAATCTGGGTGAATATTGAAGGTTACGTGTTGTTGCTGATGCAAACACTGTAGCGTCATCTGCATACAGTGTTAATTTAGCCTCTTTCAGTATAAGAGGTAAATCATTTGTAAAGATAGAGTACATAAGCAGAGTATAAGTATATGTGTGTATATGTATATATATATATATATATATATATATATACATATACATATATATGTCTCTAACGCTGCTCTCTGTCCCTGCAGTACTCGGTCCCGTCCCTGAAGAGTTACCCAGAGTTGTCCCGGCGGGGGGATGGTCCGGCAGAGGAGCGGGCAGGTAAGCTAGCGGCTCTTTGGTCCGGCGGCGTCTCAGTTTCCTCCCTTAATCCCTAATCTGTCCGTCTGGCCGCAGCTCCGGGCATCAACTGGAGCCGCGGCGGCGTCTCCTGCCACGGCGGCGGGGGCATCAAACCGGCGGGGGCGCTGCCGGAGGGCAAGTTCCGCCCGGTGAAGCGGGTGTCGCCGCTCAAGCACCAGCCGGACACCTCGGACTCGGACTGCGATGGGAAGCTGGCGGCGGCGGCGGGGGAGCCGGGGGTCGGGGGAAAGGAGGAGCTCGGCCCCGACAAGGCCGACGCCTCGGCGTCCGGCGACGGGAAGGTCCGGGGGCCGGGCGGCGGCTCGGCGGCGCCGGGAAACCCCCAGGCGCTGTTCGGGGAGCTGGAGCACTACGACCTGGACATGGACGAGATCCTGGACGTGCCGTACATCAAGTCCAGCCAGCAGATGTCCACGCTGCCCCGCAGCGACAAGCGCCCGGCTGCCGCGGCGGGCGGGGGCCTCGGCGGCGGCGGCACCCTGGAGAGGACGCGGGGCGGCGGGCTGAAGAACTCCGCCCACACCGAGACCCTGAACCAGCCGCCCGTGAGTCTTTGTCTCGTCATGCTAGCTATTACGGTTTTTGAGATATTCAACTATGCTCATTTTGATGCGAAGAATGTGATATTTAATGGTTTACATTAATGGGCGTGGCCTAACGGCTCAACAGCGCCTAGAAAAAAGTAGTTTTACGTACATTCACGAAAATCGCTACACACCTGTATCATGTCGCAACTTAAAGAAAAGTCACATGTAGTGCTGGGCGGTATACCGGTTCATACCGGAACGTAGCGCCGCAGGACACTGTTTGTGAGTTTAGCAGCAGTGATGCACCGATTGTTCGGTAACCGAAATTGTTCGGCCGAAAATGGTAAAAAAAACACTTTGGGTGTTCGGTGGAATAAGTGGGAAAAAAAACAACAATTAATAACGGCGTTGTAAAATAAGGAAATAGACTGGCCGCTCCGTAACGGTTGCACCACAAACATAAATCGTTGGCCAACCAAAAAGAAACCACATAAGAATTTTACCAACATTCACCAGGAGGTGGAACCAAAACAACAGAATGCTGGAAATTAAAACATGTTCAGTTTTTTATGTTCAATAAATATTTTCTACCTTGTAATTTTGTAAAAGATCAGTCAGACAACACTTAAAGTCTTTAAGTGTTGTCTGACTGATTCTCTCACTTCATTAGAATCAGAAGTGCCGGCCATGCAAACCTGTATTTATACTAGTGCAAACCTGTATTTATACTAGTGTAAACCTGTATTTATACTAGTGTAAACCTGTATTTATACTAGTGTAAACCTGTATTTATACTAGTGTAAACCTGTATTTATACTAGTGTAAACCTGTATTTATACTAGTGTAAACCTGTATTTATACTAGTGTAAACCTGTATTTATACTAGTGTGGACATTAATGTTTTTCTACAATATTTCCTCCTCATGACAGTAAAATAGTTCATTCTAAGCCAATTTACTGCAGCAATTCCTTTCCAAATCATTAGAAAATGTGGTTAAAACCCAGTTGTGCATGAAAAAAAAAAATACTGTGATATACATTTTTGGTCATACCGCCCAGCACTAGCGTCATGGCCCAAACCCAACAGGAAGTCGGCTATTTTCAATTAATCGTGTAATTTTGGCGCAATTTATGCCATTTCTTCGACAGTTAATTCGGCCCGAACCGTAACGTGCACCCAGGTGTGTTATACATCAAAATGTGCGTCTCCATCCTGTGACTATGCGCCTTACTTTTCTCTTTTAAAAGTGTTACCGTGGCGACGCTAGACGCCAAAAGGCGCGTCCCCCTTCATCTGATTGGTCCATATTTGATAGTTCCTACTTTCTGCCATAACTTTTGAATGGTTTGACATTAAGAGTCATGGTGGTGTCATCGGACTCGGTTTAGAGTCCTTGACCTTTATTGGTGAAAATTGCACGTGCGACGGCCGTTCATCCGTTCATCGCTGCTGCAGCTTTAATAAATCCATCTGTTCTCCCCCAGTACTGCGTCCTGTCCCCGGTGAAGTGGTCGGACCTGAGGAAGTCCAAGTCCATGGACCCGGACCTGCACCCGCTGCACCGGGCCCCGGGGGGCGGGGCCTACCAGCCGGAGCTGCTGTCCTCCGGCCTGCTCGGCTCCGCCTCCATGTCCTCCTTCTCCGACGCAGGTAAAGATGCTTATCAGCATCAGCAGCGCTCTTAAGTAAATATGACTAAATGACTAAATATCGTTGTCAACGAACCTTTATCACCTGAGGAAAACGACACGACACGAACATGCTGGTCATGTGACGATAACGATGATTAAAGATATAATGCAATATCGTCAACGAATAAAATGAGACTAAAATGTAGATTACAAAATAAAAACTCTGATTTTGGTCAACAAAAATGAAGACAGACGAAATGTTCTAACAAAGATCCTTAATGTCCATGTTTTCAGTAGTTTCTCTGGTTTAGTCTTTAAACCAGTTTAGTCTTTAGATCTTTGGATCCACTTTCCTACAGAGACGTGGAAAAGAAAAAGATGGGGAGAAATGCGGAAAAATAAATATGTTGTAAACTCAAATGAGAGTCTTCTGTATCTGGAATGAATGTATTCTTGAGTCTATAAGGTAACAATAATATAATAATAAGATAACCTTGTTTGAATTGTAAAATGGGTTTGGATCAATACAATCTTTGACTAAAACTAGACTAAAATGGACAATTCTGACTAAAATAAGACTAAAATGCTCAGACTTTTATTCGACTGAAACTTGACACGACTTAAAGGAGAATGAACGAGACTAAAACTAAAACGATAGCTGGACCCAAAGACTAAAACTAATGTGTCTTCCAGACAAGCTTCTGTCGGCTCGCGTCTTCCCCGACTCCCAGGGCCAGCGGCCCCTGGAGGCCCCCGGGGGCCCGGGGGGCCCGGGGCTGCCCTTCCCCGGGGGCCCGGGGCTGCCCTTCCCCCTGCCGGGGAGCAGCCTGGGCAGGCAGGACTCCCTGAAGGCCCGGGCCCCCGGGCCGGGGGTCGGGGTCGGGGGACTCGGGTCCAGGGGGTTCGAGGTGGACGAGGAAACCAAGAAGAACCAGAACATCATCAACATCGTCAGGGAAGGACAGATCTCGCTGCTGGTAGGAACTTCTCTGCTGGAACTTCACCCTCTTCCTCCTCCTCATCATCCTTTCTCCAAATTGTATTTCAACATTAATCTGGACATTTCGACTTTTTTCTCGACATTTCGACTTTTTCAAAAAAAATTCAATTTCGAGTAAAAAGTCAAAATGTCGAGAATAAAGTTGAAATTTCGCCTTTTTCTCAACATTTCAACTTTATTCACGAAATTTCGACTTTTTTCTCGAGATTTCAACTTTTTTCGAAAAATTTCAATTTCGAGAAAAAACTCGAAATGTCGAGAATAAAGTTAAAATTTCGCATTTTTTTTCAACATTTCATCTTTATTCACGAAATTTTGACTTTTTACTCGACATATCAACTTTTTTCTCGACATTTCAACTTTTTTCTCGAAATTTCGACTTTTTTCTCGAAGTGCATAATGGAAAAAAAAATCTTCCTCTAAAATATTATTTTAATTTTTCTCCTGCCTGGTCCTAACACTCTTCCGTACTAACAGGATATAACCCTAGAATAAACAGTTTAGAATCCAGAACAAATGTTACACCTAGTATCGTCTCTAAAGCTCGTTGAATCTCCCACCAGAATCGTTGAGCTTTATTTTATTTCCTTCCGCCCCGCTTCCTCCCTCCAGCCTCACCTGGCGGCCGACAACCTGGAGCTGATCCGGGACGAGGACGGGAACAACCTGCTGCACGTGTCGGCCTCGCAGGGCCACGCCGACTGCCTGCAGCACCTCACCTCGCTGATGGGGGAGGACGGCCTGAACGAGCGCAACGCGCAGCAGCTAACGCCGGCCGGCCTGGGGGTCAAGGTGAGTTCAGAACCGCTGGTCTGGGGGTCAAAGGTCAGTCCAGAACCGCTGGTCTGGGGGTCAAAGGTGAGTCCAAACCGCTGGTCTGGGGGTCAAGGTGAGTCCAAACCGCTGGTCTGGGGGTCAAAGGTCAGTCCAGAACCGCTGGTCTGGGGGTCAAAGGTCAGTCCAGAACCGCTGGTCTGGGGGTCAAAGGTCAGTCCAGAACCGCTGGTCTGGGGGTCAAAGGTCAGTCCAGAACCGCCGGTCTGGGGGTCAAAGGTCAGTCCAGAACCGCCGGTCTGGGGGTCAAAGGTCGGTCCAGACCACCAGAACTCGCCCGGGTCCCACGTAGCCGCCGATGGGGGGGTCATTAGGCAAGGCAAGTTTATTTGTTTAGCACAATTCAACACAAGGAAATTCAAAGTGCTTTACATCAACATTAAAAGCGGCAAGACACAATTAAACAGTAAATAAACTCATTGATTTGATGAATACAGTTACTCAATGAGATCAGGGGACTGTAGTCATGTGGTGACACTGAGCTGTGTGTCATCCGCATAAGTATGGAACGAAATGTTGTGATGTTCCATAATCTGAGCTAAATCTGAGCTAATATATATAATCTATACGACTTTATTCTCGTAACATTACGACTTTATTCTCGTAACATTACGACTTTATTCTCGTAACATTACGACTTTATTCTCGCAAAGTTACGACTTTATTCTCGTAAAGTTACGACTTTATTCTCGTAACATTACGACTTTATTCTCGTAACATTACGATTTTATTCTCGTAATATTACGACTTTATTCTCGTAAAGTTACGACTTTATTCTCGTAATTTTACGACTTTATTCTCGTAACATTACGACTTTATTCTCGTAATATTACGACTTTATTCTCGTAATTTTACGACTTTATTCTCGTAACATTACGACTTTATTCTCGTAAAGTTACGACTTTATTCTCGTAATATTATGACTTTATTCTCGTAATTTTACGACTTTATTCTCGTAACATTACGACTTTATTCTCGTAAAGTTACGACTTTATTCTCGTAACATTACGACTTTATTCTCGTAACATTACGACTTTATTCTCGTAATTTTACGACTTTATTCTCGTAATATTACGACTTTATTCTCGTAATATTACGACTTTATTCTCGTAACATTACGACTTTATTCTCGTAAAGTTACGACTTTATTCTCGTAATATCACGACTTTATTCTCGTAATATTACGACTTTATTCTCGTAACATTACGACTTTATTCTCGTAAAGTTATGACTTTATTCTAGTAAAGTTACGACTTTATTCTCGTAACTTTACGACTTTATTCTCGTAACTTTACGACTTTATTCTCGTAACATTACGACTTTATTCTCGTAAAGTTATGACTTTATTCTAGTAAAGTTATGACTTTATTCTAGTAAAGTTACGACTTTATTCTCGTAACTTTACGACTTTATTCTCGTAACTTTACGACTTTATTCTCGTAACTTTACGACTTTATTCTCGTAAAATTACGACTTTATTCTCGTAACATTACGACTTTATTCTCGTAACATTACGACTTTATTCTCGTAATATCACGACTTTATTCTCGTAATATTACGATTTTATTCTCGCAACATTATGATTTTATACACATAATTTTACGAATTTATTCTCATATTATTATGACTTTATTCTCGTAATTTCCTTTTTTTTTTTGTCTTAGTTTGGCCCTAATACTCCGTCGTAAAAACATATATTGCAGCCAACCTAAATATATTCAGAGTAAACGGAGGCGTTCCCTAATCTGAGCTAGCGGTAGCATATAGATGTTGAATAGAAGCGGTCCGAGAACGGACCCTTGAGGAACTCCACATGTGATCTTGGTTCTCTCAGACTCACGGTTTCCAATTGACTCAAAAAAGGCCCTATCATGCAAGTAAGATTAAAACCATTGAAGCACAGTGCCGGTAAGTCGTTACCCGCATCGTTCCACATGTGTGACCCGGTCTGAAGTTGTTTTCTCTAAAGACGAGGCGTCAGCAGGAAGCAGAGATTCTGGCGTTTACAAAGACGTCCG
>NC_084595.1:247500-250000 GCF_033807715.1 Cololabis saira | reverse complement strand
CTGCATTTACCCGGGCCTGGGACCGGCACTAATAGGACACTGGCTTGTGTCCTGTTGAGGCTGCATTTATTTTATGTTTTTTGCTCTTTTCTTTCTTGATTTATTTATTTTTTTTATCAATCAATCGTACCCTACGGCGTAGGCTCTGCATGGATTTAAAAGGTCCCGCGGCAGGCTGGCGGCTCCAGAGCCTGCACGGCACCGCACCCACCGCCACCCGCACCGGCGCTCTCCACCCTCACTGGGATGGAGAGAGGCGTCTCCACCCTCACTGGGATGGAGAGAGGGGTCTCCACCCTCACTGGGATGGAGAGAGGGGTCTCCACCCTCACTGGGATGGAGAGATGCGTTTCCACTCGGCCTGGGACGATAACAAATTTTGCTGGACGATATATTGTCCCACAAATTATTGACGATAAACGATATTATTGTCGACATTGTCGAGACCAAAATAAGCACTTATGTAATGTTAATATATCATAATACTGCAAGTACACCCTTTCAAATGTAATAATTAAACCTTTATTTGACATTGGAGAACTTTTAAACATGCAAAACAAATAAAACAAGCAAACGGGCGGTTCGAGCCTTCGTTCCCCCAAGTGCAGACCCGGACGTCGCGACCAGGCGTCCCGACGTCCGGGACCTCCGCACCCCTCGCAGAAACCGCCACCCCCCAAACAGCAGCTCTCACCCGCGGGGGTGAGAGGTACAAGGGAGTGCCGTCTCCGTTGAGCCCCCCGCTTGCGCGGTGGCGCCGACCGCGTACCGCTGCGCCTGCGAAGGCCGGCGGAGGCGGACGCACGCTCCCATCCACTTGGGGATCTTGGCGGCGGACGCGTGGGGTGACGGAGCTCCGGCTCGTCCCCTCGCTGCGCCGGCGCGCCCGGCAATCACCCGAGCACTGAGTCGCGGGCTGGAGGGAGAGAGACGGCCACCGCCCCTCTCCTCTCCATCCGGGGGATTCAACTCGAGGGATTCAACCCGAAGATGGTTCACTCTGTTCATTTTTTTCCGCTAAGGAACAAACGCGCCCAGGTGCTAAGACCGATGCACAGTGAGCCCTCTTGTCATCCAGTGTGTTTGGAGGCCGGAGATGAAGAAAACAAATATGCAGCATATGGCCATTTATCGAGGCCGGAAACATTATCGAGTCCATTTTCATTTATTGTGCAATTAATTGATTTATTGATTATCGTCCCAGGCCTAGTCTCCACCCTCACTGGGATGGAGAGAGAGACGTCTCCACCCTCACTGGGATGGAGAGAGACGTCTCCACCCTCACTGGGATGGAGAGAGACGTCTCCACCCTCACCGGGATGGAGAGAGGCGTCTCCACCCTCACTGGGATGGAGAGAGACGTCTCCACCCTCACTGGGATGGAGAGAGACGTCTCCACCCTCACCGGGATGGAGAGAGAGACGTCTCCACCCTGGCCGGGATGGAGAGAGACGTCTCCACCCTCACTGGGATGGAGAGAGACGTCTCCACCCTCACTGGGATGGAGAGAGACGTCTCCACCCTGGCCGGGATGGAGAGAGACGTCTCCACCCTCACTGGGATGGAGAGAGACGTCTCCACCCTGGCCGGGATGGAGAGAGACGTCTCCACCCTCACTGGGATGGAGAGAGGCGTCTCCACCCTGGCCGGGATGGAGAGAGGCGTCTCCACCCTCACTGGGATGGAGAGAGGCGTCTCCACCCTGGCCGGGATGGAGAGAGGCGTCTCCACCCTCACTGGGATGGAGATAGGCGTCTCCACCATCACTGGGATGGAGAGAGGCGTCTCCACCCTCACTGGGATGGAGATAGGCGTCTCCACCCTCACCGGGATGGAGAGAGAGACGTCTCCACCCTGGCCGGGATGGAGAGAGGCGTCTCCACCCTGGCCGGGATGGAGAGAGGCGTCTCCACCCTCACCGGGATGGAGAGAGGCGTCTCCACCATCACTGGGATGGAGAGAGGCGTCTCCACCCTCACTGGGATGGAGATAGGCGTCTCCACCCTCACCGGGATGGAGAGAGAGACGTCTCCACCCTCACTGGGATGGAGAGAGGCGTCTCCACCCTCACTGGGATGGAGAGAGGCGTCTCCACCCTGGCCGGGATGGAGAGAGGCGTCTCCACCCTCACTGGGATGGAGAGAGGCGTCTCCACCCTGGCCGGGATGGAGAGAGGCGTCTCCACCCTCACTGGGATGGAGAGAGGCGTCTCCACCCTGGCCGGGATGGAGAGAGGCGTCTCCACCCTCACCGGGATGGAGAGAGGCGTCTCCACCATCACTGGGATGGAGAGAGGCGTCTCCACCCTCACCGGGATGGAGAGAGGCGTCTCCACCATCACTGGGATGGAGAGAGGCGTCTCCACCCTGGCCGGGATGGAGAGAGGCGTCTCCACCCTGGCCGGGATGGAGAGAGGCGTCTCCACCCTCACTGGGATGGAGAGAGGCGTCTCCACCCTCACTGGGATGGAGAGAGACGTCTCCGCCCTCACCGGGATGGA
>NC_084595.1:230000-242500 GCF_033807715.1 Cololabis saira | reverse complement strand
ACCTGGTGATGAGGAAGCACCTCCCGAACCCGCCGTCCTCCACCGAGAGGAAGCTGGCTTTCTCTCTCAGCGGCTCCAAGTCGGTGGACAGTATCGGTTACAACCCATCCCCGACGTCCAGCGACCCCGACGACACCGCTAACGCTAACGCCGCTAATGGCCAGAAGGTGGCGACCAGCCCCAAGAGCGCCCTGAAGTCGCCGTCGTCGCGCAGGAAGACGTCCCAGAACCTGAAGCTCAGGGTCACCTTCGACGAGCAGGTGCACAAGAGCTCCGGCTCACAGGAGACGGAGCCTAGCCGCGCCGCGGCGGCGCCGGGTAAGGAGAGGACGCCGGCGGCAGCGGCATCGTCGGGGGGTTCCGAGGGCAAGCGCTCCTTCGGGACGTTCCGCTCCATCATGGAGACGCTGAGCGGAAACTCCAACCACAACAACAACAACGCTAGCAGCAGTAGCGGTGCTAGCAGCGCTAGCACCGGCGCCGCGGTCAAACCGTCCACCTGCCAAAACTCACCCGGCAGGAAGTCCGAGACTAAAGCCGGTCCTGGAGGCGGAGCCAGAGGCAAGAGCAGAACCAGCAACGTTTGATTAAGATTAAAGGCTGGATTAAGGTTCTGCGTTAAACCAACGCAGAATTTACGCCGTCACCGTGACGTCGTCGTGAACCTTCGGACTTCTCCGACATTCCATTTCTCCGCGGTGCAGTACCCCCCCCAGAGCACTAGGGGGGTGCGATCTTTTCCTGAATGGTTTATCCAACTTTTCCGGTCACAGTAAATCAAAGAGAGAAGAAAATCACACATACTCAAAGAAAAATAGCGCTGAAAGTTCACGACTGCTTCAAACCGGAAACCTGAAATGCGTTGCTACCAAGCGAACCAATCACAGCCCTCTCGGTCTGTGTTGGTCTGCGACCTCTCGACACGTAGTTACAATTTGTGGGAGGTGCGTCAGGCACGGCGTAGCGTGCGGCGTGGGCTCGGCGTCGATTTGTTGCAGAACCATAATCCAGCCTAAAGAGTCGAGAGACGAATCTGGTCCCTCGATTGAAAACTTCTTCAAGAGACGCACCTTGAAGTGAACCGTCCCTCCGGCGAAGGTTTTGGTGAAGTTACAGTGTGGAACAATCACTGACGTCTGCTGGAAAAACAGACTTCAAACGTGTCCAATGTTGCCTGGATCCTGGATTCTGGGCACACGATCCTGAATCCAGCTGATCAACCTGAGTCCCAGGATCCAGGATCAGCTGTCCAGGTTTTCAGGATCCTGGATCTTGTGAACCCCAGCAGACGGTTCCTTCGGGGCCGTCTCTTTGGACGTTTTCATGGTTTCTGCTGAATCTCCATCGTTCCACACCGTTTCTTTGACTAGTTTAAACCTCTTTGAAGAACTTCTCTTAGTTTTAAACGGCCAGTTTTGCTGGTCGTCGTCATCATCCGTCCTCTCGACCGTCTCATCGTCTTCACCAGAGACTGAAGGACGTGTTCGGGTTCATGTGTCTCGAACCCGGTTCCTCCTGGTTCCGTTGGTCCAGAAACGAGTTAAAAACCAGCGTTTTTTCCCGGCAGATTTGTTTTTCCTGCTCGTCTGTCGTTCCGTTTCTCCCTCCGGTCGACACTAAAGAACAAGTATTTATGTTTCTGCACACTTTAGGATTTAAATGTTGTTATAATCAATGCACATGCTCACGTGCGCCAGCACAACAAGTACTTTTTAAAACCACTGTTTTTATATATTTTAGTATTTAATTTTGTTCTTGCATTATATTCCTGCACAAGTTTTTTTATTTCTACACTCATTATCAATGCAGTATTTTTTCCGGCATGAAGTAGACGTTAGTTGTTGTGTTTTTTTGAGACGGGGAGGTTCGATCGCACCTTCTACAGCCGCCCAAGGCAGAAGAAGAAGAAACTTCCAGAGATTTTATGCAGCTTTCATGAGATTAACATTTACAAAAGTCGAAGCTTGAAATAAAAGGACGATGCTGTCACTTGATGCTGTTTTCTTTTCCTCAAACAAAGTTCAAGACTCACAGAACCACAACTTTTCCATGAAACCTCTTTTTTAACCTCTTCATACGCGCCACCACCTGAGATAGTGGGGTGTCAAGGTACCAGGATACTGGGGTAGTGGGGTGTCAAGGTACCAGGATACTGGGGTAGTGGGGTGTCAAGGTACCAGGATACTGGGGTAGTGGGGTGTCAAGGTACCAGGATACTGGGGTAGTGGGGTGTCAAGGTACCAGGATACTGGGGTAGTGGGGTGTCAAGGTACCAGGATACTGGGGTAGTGGGGTGTCAAGGTACCAGGATACTGGGGTAGTGAGGTGTCAAGGTACTGGGGTAGTGGGGTGTCAAGGTACCAGGATACTTGGGTAGTGGGGTGTCAAGGTACCGGGATACTGGGGTAGTGAGGTGTCAAGGTACTGGGGTAGTGGGGTGTCAAGGTACCAGGATACTGAGGTAGTGGGGTGTCAAGGTACTGGGGTAGTGGGGTGTCAAGGTACCAGGATACTGAGGTAGTGAGGTGTCAAGGTACCGGGATACTGGGGTAGTGGGGTGTCAAGGTACTGGGGTAGTGGGGTGTCAAGGTACCAGGATACTGAGGTAGTGGGGTGTCAAGGTACTGGGGTAGTGGGGTGTCAAGGTACCAGGATACTGAGGTAGTGAGGTGTCAAGGTACCGGGATACTGGGGTAGTGGGGTGTCAAGGTACTGGGGTAGTGGGGTGTCAAGGTACCAGGATACTGAGGTAGTGGGCTGTCAAGGTACCGGGATACTGGGGTAGTGAGGTGTCAAGGTACTGGGGTAGTGGGGTGTCAAGGTACCAGGATACTGGGGTAGTGGGGTGTCAAGGTACCAGGATACTGGGGTAGTGGGGTGTCAAGGTACCAGGATACTGGGGTAGTGGGTTGTCAAGGTACCAGGATACTGGGGTACCAGGATACTGGGTTAGTGGGGTGTCAAGGTACCAGGATACTGGGGTAGTGGGGTGTCAGGGTACCAGGATACTGGGGTAGTGGGGTGTCAAGGTACCAGGATACTGGGGTACCAGGACACTGGGGTAGTGGGGTGTCTAGGTACCAGGATACTGGGGTACCAGGATACTGGGGTAGTGGGGTGCCAAGGTACCAGGATACTGGGGTACTGAGGTGTCAAGGTACCAGGATACTGGGGTAGTGAGGTGTCAAGGTACCAGGATACTGGGGTAGTGGGGTGTCAAGGTACCAGGATACTGGTGTAGTGGGGTGTCAAGGTACCAGGATACTGGGGTAGTGGGGTGTCAAGGTACTAGGATACTGGTGTAGTGGGGTGTCAAGGTACCAGGATACTGGGGTACCAGGATACTGGGGTAGTGAGGTGCCAAGGTACTGGGATATTGGGGTAGTGGGGTGTCAAGGTACCAGGATACTGAGGTAGTGGGGTGTCAAGGTACCAGGATACTGGGGTAGTGGGGTTTCAAGGTACCAGGATACTGGGGTAGTGGGGTGTCAAGGTACCAGGATACTGCGGTAGTGGGGTGTCAAGGTACCAGGATACTGGGGTAGTGAGGTGTCAAGGTACTGGGGTAGTGGGGTGTCAAGGTACCGGGATACTGGGGTAGTGAGGTGTCAAGGTACTGGGGTAGTGGGGTGTCAAGGTACTGGGGTAGTGGGGTGTCAAGGTACCAGGATACTGAGGTAGTGGGGTGTCAAGGTACCGGGATACTGGGGTAGTGAGGTGTCAAGGTACCGGGATACTGGGGTACCAGGATACTGGGGTAGTGGGGTGTCAAGGTACCAGGACACTGGGGTAGTGGGGTGTCAAGGTACCAGGATACTGGGGTAGTGGGGTGTCAAGGTACCGGGATACTGGGGTAGTGAGGTGTCAAGGTACTGGGGTAGTGGGGTGTCAAGGTACCAGGATACTTGGGTAGTGGGGTGTCAAGGTACCAGGATACTGGGTTAGTGAGGTGTCAAGGTACCGGGATACTGGGGTAGTGGGGTGTCAAGGTACCAGGATACTGGGGTAGTGGGGTGTCAAGGTACCAGGATACTGGGGTAGTGGGTTGTCAAGGTACCAGGATACTGGGGTACCAGGATACTGGGGTAGTGGGGTGTCAAGGTACCAGGATACTGGGGTAGTGGGGTGTCAGGGTACCAGGATACTGGGGTAGTGGGGTGTCAAGGTACCAGGATACTGGTGTAGTGGGGTGTCAAGGTACCAGTATACTGGGGTACCAGGACACTGGGGTAGTGGGGTGTCTAGGTACCAGGATACTGGGGTAGTGGGGTGCCAAGGTACCAGGATACTGGGGTACTGAGGTGTCAAG
Source organism: Cololabis saira (assembly GCF_033807715.1). Lineage (NCBI taxonomy): Eukaryota > Metazoa > Chordata > Actinopteri > Beloniformes > Belonidae > Cololabis > Cololabis saira. The sequence continues at coordinate 238,191 of NC_084595.1, read as the reverse complement.
GTACCAGGATAATGGGGTAGTGAGGTGTCAAGATACCAGGATACTGGGGTAGTGGGGTGTCAAGGTACCAGGATACTGGTGTAGTGGGGTGTCAAGGTACCAGGATACTGGGGTAGTGAGGTGTCAAGGTACCGGGATACTGGGGTAGTGGGGTGTCAAGGTACCAGGATACTGGGGTAGTGGGGTGTCAAGGTACCAGGATACTGGGGTAGTGGGGTGTCAAGGTACCGGGATACTGGGGTAGTGAGGTGTCAAGGTACTGGGGTAGTGGGGTGTCAAGGTACCAGGATACTGGGGTAGTGGGGTGTCAAGGTACCAGGATACTGGGGTAGTGGGTTGTCAAGGTACCAGGATACTGGGGTACCAGGATACTGGGTTAGTGGGGTGTCAAGGTACCAGGATACTGGGGTAGTGGGGTGTCAGGGTACCAGGATACTGGGGTAGTGGGGTGTCAAGGTACCAGGATACTGGGGTACCAGGACACTGGGGTAGTGGGGTGTCTAGGTACCAGGATACTGGGGTACCAGGATACTGGGGTAGTGGGGTGCCAAGGTACCAGGATACTGGGGTACTGAGGTGTCAAGGTACCAGGATACTGGGGTAGTGAGGTGTCAAGGTACCAGGATACTGGGGTAGTGGGGTGTCAAGGTACCAGGATACTGGTGTAGTGGGGTGTCAAGGTACCAGGATACTGGGGTAGTGGGGTGTCAAGGTACTAGGATACTGGTGTAGTGGGGTGTCAAGGTACCAGGATACTGGGGTACCAGGATACTGGGGTAGTGAGGTGCCAAGGTACTGGGATATTGGGGTAGTGGGGTGTCAAGGTACCAGGATACTGAGGTAGTGGGGTGTCAAGGTACCAGGATACTGGGGTAGTGGGGTTTCAAGGTACCAGGATACTGGGGTAGTGGGGTGTCAAGGTACCAGGATACTGCGGTAGTGGGGTGTCAAGGTACCAGGATACTGGGGTAGTGAGGTGTCAAGGTACTGGGGTAGTGGGGTGTCAAGGTACCGGGATACTGGGGTAGTGAGGTGTCAAGGTACTGGGGTAGTGGGGTGTCAAGGTACTGGGGTAGTGGGGTGTCAAGGTACCAGGATACTGAGGTAGTGGGGTGTCAAGGTACCGGGATACTGGGGTAGTGAGGTGTCAAGGTACCGGGATACTGGGGTACCAGGATACTGGGGTAGTGGGGTGTCAAGGTACCAGGACACTGGGGTAGTGGGGTGTCAAGGTACCAGGATACTGGGGTAGTGGGGTGTCAAGGTACCGGGATACTGGGGTAGTGAGGTGTCAAGGTACTGGGGTAGTGGGGTGTCAAGGTACCAGGATACTTGGGTAGTGGGGTGTCAAGGTACCAGGATACTGGGTTAGTGAGGTGTCAAGGTACCGGGATACTGGGGTAGTGGGGTGTCAAGGTACCAGGATACTGGGGTAGTGGGGTGTCAAGGTACCAGGATACTGGGGTAGTGGGTTGTCAAGGTACCAGGATACTGGGGTACCAGGATACTGGGGTAGTGGGGTGTCAAGGTACCAGGATACTGGGGTAGTGGGGTGTCAGGGTACCAGGATACTGGGGTAGTGGGGTGTCAAGGTACCAGGATACTGGTGTAGTGGGGTGTCAAGGTACCAGTATACTGGGGTACCAGGACACTGGGGTAGTGGGGTGTCTAGGTACCAGGATACTGGGGTAGTGGGGTGCCAAGGTACCAGGATACTGGGGTACTGAGGTGTCAAGGTACCAGGATAATGGGGTAGTGAGGTGTCAAGATACCAGGATACTGGGGTAGTGGGGTGTCAAGGTACCAGGATACTGGTGTAGTGGGGTGTCAAGGTACCAGGATACTGGGGTAGTGGGGTGTCAAGGTACCAGGATACTGGGTTAGTGAGGTGTCAAGGTACCGGGATACTGGGGTAGTGGGGTGTCAAGGTACCAGGATACTGGGGTAGTGGGGTGTCAAGGTACCAGGATACTGGGGTAGTGGGGTGTCAAGGTACCGGGATACTGGGGTAGTGAGGTGTCAAGGTACTGGGGTAGTGGGGTGTCAAGGTACCAGGATACTGGGGTAGTGGGGTGTCAAGGTACCAGGATACTGGGTTAGTGAGGTGTCAAGGTACCGGGATACTGGGGTAGTGGGGTGTCAAGGTACCAGGATACTGGGGTAGTGGGGTGTCAAGGTACCAGGATACTGGGGTAGTGGGTTGTCAAGGTACCAGGATACTGGGGTACCAGGATACTGGGGTAGTGGGGTGTCAAGGTACCAGGATACTGGGGTAGTGGGGTGTCAGGGTACCAGGATACTGGGGTAGTGGGGTGTCAAGGTACCAGGATACTGGTGTAGTGGGGTGTCAAGGTACCAGGATACTGGGGTACCAGGACACTGGGGTAGTGGGGTGTCTAGGTACCAGGATACTGGGGTAGTGGGGTGCCAAGGTACCAGGATACTGGGGTACTGAGGTGTCAAGGTACCAGGATAATGGGGTAGTGAGGTGTCAAGATACCAGGATACTGGGGTAGTGGGGTGTCAAGGTACCAGGATACTGGTGTAGTGGGGTGTCAAGGTACCAGGATACTGGGGTAGTGGGGTGTCAAGGTACCAGGATACTGGGGTAGTGGGGTGTCAAGGTACCAGGATACTGAGGTAGTGAGGTGTCAAGTTACCAGGATACTGGGGTAGTGGGGTTTCAAGGTACCAGGATACTGGGGTAGTGGGGTGTCAAGGTACCAGGATACTGGGGTAGTGGGGTGTCAAGGTACCAGGATACTGGGGTACCAGGATACTGGGGTAGTGGGGTGTCAAGGTACTGGGGTACCAGGATACTGGGGTAGTGAGGTGTCAAGGTACCAGGATACTGGGGTACCAGGATACTGAGGTAGTCGCGTGTCAAGGTACCAGGATACTGGGGTAGTGGGGTGTCAAGGTACCAGGATACTGGGGTAGTGGGGTGTTAAGGTACTGGGGTACCAGGATATTGGGGTAGTGGGGTGTTAAGGTAACAGGATACTGAGGTAGTGGGGTGTCAAGGTACCAGGATACTGGGGTAGTGGGGTGTCAAGGTACCAGGATACTGGGGTACCAGGATACTGGGGTACCAGGATACTGGGGTAGTGAGGTGCCAAGGTACTGGGATATTGGGGTAGTGGGGTGTCAAGGTACCAGGATACTGAGGTAGTGGGGTGTCAAGGTACCAGGATACTGGGGTAGTGGGGTGTCAAGGTACCAGGATACCGGGGTAGTTGGGTGTCAAGGTACCAGGATACTGGTGTAGTGGGGTGTCAAGGTACCAGGATACTGGGGTAGTGGGGTGTCAAGGTACCAGGATACTGGGGTAGTCGGGTGTCAAGGTACCAGGATACTGGGGTAGTGGGGTGTCAAGGTACCAGGATACTGGGGTACCAGGATACTGGGGTAGTGGGGTGTCAAGGTACTGGGGTACCAGGATACTGGGGTAGTGAGGTGTCAAGGTACCAGGATACTGGGGTACCAGGATACTGAGGTAGTTGCGTGTCAAGGTACCAGGATACTGGGGTAGTGCGGTGTCAAGGTACCAGGATACTGGGGTAGTGGGGTGTTAAGGTACTGGGGTAACAGGATACTGGGGTAGTGGGCTGTCAAGGTAGCAGGATACTGAGGTAGTGGGGTGTCAAGGTACCAGGATATTGGGGTAGTGGGGTGTTAAGGTACCAGGATACTGAGGTAGTGGGGTGTCAAGGTACCAGGATACTGAGGTAGTGGGGTGTCAAGGTACCAGGATACTGGTGTAGTGGGGTGTCAAGGTACCAGGATACTGGGGTACCAGGATACTGGGGTAGTGAGGTGCCAAGGTACTGGGATATTGGGGTAGTGGGGTGTCAAGGTACCAGAATACTGAGGTAGTGGGGTGTCAAGGTACCAGGATACTGGGGTAGTCGGGTGTCAAGGTACCAGGATACTGGGGTAGTCGGGTGTCAAGGTACCAGGATACTGGGGTAGTGGGGTGTCAAGGTACCAGGATACTGGGGTACCCCACTACCCCAGTATTAAATGACCCACAAATCATTCAAATGAGATTATTTTTAATATTCCAGCTCTTACATGAGGGCCAGCAGTGGGTAGAGAAGGGGTATTTGAGTCGGGTGTCTTATGGACTTCTCGGAACACGGCGGCCGCTTGAATCGCGGTCAGAAGTCGACACCAGATCAAACACTTTATCTAAAAATGAAGTGAAGGAATTTGAGCTGAAAGTTGAAGGATTAATCGATAATTTCATCTCCACTTGATTTCACGTCTTTGAAGGATGTTATTGTTCTGGGATGTGTAAAACGCAGGTTGTGGTCTTAACTGGACCGTCTTCGTAGGGTCTCCTCCAGGACGAGGGGATGGCCTGAACCGATACTTGATGAGAGCCGAGATCTGAGCCCAGATCTGGTTTTTAATCTGTTGTGACGGCTGACGACAAACTGAAATAAACTTTATTTCTGGACTTTGTGCTCGCCATCGTGCTCGCCCTTCGCGCTGGCCATCACGCTTGTCTTTTGCGCTCGCCCTTCGCGCTCGCCGTCTTGCTCGCCCATCGTGCTCCTGTGTACTTTTCCACTTTCTCCTTTTTTCTGGGCCGTTAGAACATTTGGGTGATGTCACCTTGGGCATGCCTACTGTTTATCAAAATTTCCTGAAATTTTCTAGTTATTATTTTATTATTATCATTATTACTTTCGTTTTCAGAAACATTTAGGATAAAATGAAAAAAAATGGACTGGCGGAACCGGTTTTGGTTGGTCTCAGACATAAGTATTTTAACGTGGAAACACTCCTACGCTACGTGTCTGTACTAGTACTAGCTAAGTACCACATGGCCCGCTCCCGCTGTGCCGTCCCATTGCATTATGGGATAAGTGTGCACACTTTCCGGGTAGTTTTACAGACTGCCGAAGGGAAACTGCAGTATTTTTTGAAATACGAGTATTAATCGTTTGCAGTTTTATCAAAACGGCCCGAGTTCTTCAAAACGAGGACTTAAACATCGAAGGTTGCTTCTCTAAAAGCCCTCGTGGCGCTCATAGAGACGCTATCGTGGTTCCCCGGGGCGTCGGCGTCGCCGCCGCCTTCGCCGAGCCAGATGGATGTCGGTAATTGAGGGGGACGTTTGCTAACGGAGCGAGTGTTTGCTAACGGAGCGAGTGTTGACTTCACAAACAGCCACTTAGCAGGATTTATGGTGTTTGGGCAGCAAATTGGCCGTTGATGGTTCCCACGCGGGGAGCCTGGGGGCGGGGGGTGGCCCCTAACGGGGGCGGGGGGAGCCCTAACGGGGGGCCCTCCATCACCGCGGGGTGGGGGGTGAAACACGAGCCTGAAGGCTGACAATTAGTACAACAAGGGGGATTATGGGAAATGTTCAACCCTCCTCACCGGCTCATGACGCAAAAAAGGACATGAGTTGTTTGTTTTGTTTCTTCTCTTCCTCTTTTCCTCTCTTTTCGGGGGGGTAATGGAGGGGGGAGGGGGGTTGAACTGATAAATTAGAGCTCATTTATTGGACAACGGTTTTTGAGTCGATACCCAGGAGCCTCGGCTGTGCAGCCGGGACGAGGATCCGCGGCGGCTAATTGGTTCAGTCTGTTTGGATGTTTGGTTGGGGTTTGTGAGGGGGGAACACACACACACACACACACACACACACACACACACACACACACACACACACACACACACACACACACACACACACACACACACACACACACACACACACACACACACACACACACACACACACACACACACACACACGGCACACACCACGAAAACCAACGAGACGAGCGCCTGATTTGACAGCCGCTATAGATTTTTGTGTCTGTTGTTTCGGCTTATTTGTGTGCTTCTTTTTACTCAGTCAATCAAATTTAATTGACACCGCTGGGCGATGTCCGGGGGCCCCGCGGCATGCTGGGAATGTTGGGATGACAGGCCTTTAATGCCAGAGAGAGGGGTGGGTGGTGGAGGGGGGGGGGGGCGATCCCACGGCCCGTCAACGGCATTAATTGATGTAACGGCAGCCATGATGGAAAACAATAAATACAACCTTTAACAAAAACAACACGGTAATTAGACGAGCTGATAAACATCATCAGTCTTCCAACGCCGCCGCCGCGCTAGACGCTACGTGCATAATGACGTGAGTCTACAGCAAGGAGAAAGTAAACAAAAGAACAAAAAAAATAGACGTGAAAAATATCGTACCATCATGCTCAGCTAGCCCAGACTAAAAACCAGCGCACAGAAGAGATAAGAAGTGTAGAGTATCAGGGCCATGCAGGAGAAAAAATATTTGAGAGAGGAAGATTTTTTTTATTGTGCACTTCGAGAAAAAAATCGAAATGTCGAGATTATTATTTATCGTTATCATTATTCTTGACATTTCGACTTTTTCAACATTTCGCGAAGGCTAGTGCAAAGGCGATAGCGAGCGCGAAGGGCGAGCGCGATAGCGAGTGCGAAGGACGATCACAATGGCGAGTGCGAAGGGCGAGCGCGATGGCGAGCGCAAAGGACGAGTACGATGGCGAGCGCCAAAGACGAGTGCGATGGCGAGTGCGAAGGCGAGTGCGAAGGCGAGTGCGAAGGGCGATCACAATGGCGAGTGCGAAGGGCGATCACAATGGCGAGTGCGAAGGGCGAGCGTGATGGCGAGTGCGAAGGGCGAGCGTGATGGCGAGGGCGAAAGACGAGCGTGAAGGACGAGCGCGATGGCGAGTGCGAAGGCGAGTGCGAAGGCGAGCATGATGGTGAACGCCAAAGGCGAGCGAGAAAGACGAGCGCGAAGGACGAGCACAAATGGTGAACGCCAAAGACGAGCGCCAAAGATGAGCGCGAAGGGCGAGCACGATGGCGAGCAAGATGGCGAGCGTGATGGCGAGCGCGATGCCGAGCGCGATGGGCGAGCGCGAAGGGCGATGGCGAGCGTGAAGGGCGAGCACAGTGGCGAGCAAGATGTCGAGCGCGATGTCGAGCGCGATGGCGAGCGCGAAGGGCGAGCACAATGGTGAACGCCAAAGACGAGCGCGAAGGGCGAGCGCGATGGCCAGCGCGAAGGGCGAGCACGATGACGAGCGCGAAAGACGAGCGCGATGGCGAGCACAAAGGGCGAGCACGATGGCGAGCGCGATGGCGAGCGTGAAGGGCGAGCACAATGGCAAGCAAGATGGCGAGCGCAAAGGGCGAGCACGATGGCGAGCGCGAAGGGCGAGCACAATGGTGAACGCCAAAGGCGAGCGCCAAAGGCAAGCGGGAAGGCCAGTGCGAAGGGCGAGCACGATGGGCGAGCACGATGGGCGAGCACGATGGGCGAGCACAAAGGGCGAGCGCGATGGCGAGCACGATAGCGAGCGCGATGGACGAGCGCGAAGGGCGAGCGTGAAGGGCGAGCGCGATGCCGAGCGCGAAGGGCGATGGCGAGCGTGAAGGGCGAGCACAGTGGCGAGCAAGATGTCGAGCGCGATGGCGAGCGCGAAGGGCGAGCACAATGGTGAACGCCAAAGACAAGCGCGAAGGGCGAGCGCGATGGCCAGCGCGAAGGGCGAGCACGATGACGAGCGCGAAAGACGAGCGTGATGGCGAGCACAAAGGGCGAGCACGATGGCGAGCGCGATGGCGAGCGTGAAGGGCGAGCACAATGGCAAGCAAGATGGCGAGCGCGAAGGGCGAGCACGATGGCGAGCGCGAAGGGCGAGCACAATGGTGAACGCCAAAGGCGAGCGCCAAAGGCGAGCGCCAAAGGCGAGCGGGAAGGCCAGTGCGAAGGGCGAGCACGATGGGCGAGCAAGACGGCGAGCGCGAAGGGCGAGCACGATAGCGAGCACGATGGACGAGCGCGAAGGGCGAGCGTGAAGGGCGAGCACGATGGCGAGCGCGAAGGGCGAGCACGATGGCGAGCAAGATGGACGAGCGCAAAGGGCGAGCGCGAAAGACGAGCGCGATGGCGAGCGCGATGGCAAGCGCGAAAGACGAGCGCGATGGCGAGCACGATGGCGAGTGTGATGGGGAGCGCGATGGGCGAGCACGATGGCGAGCACCAAGGGCGAGCATGATGGCGAGCGCAAAGGCGAGCACGATGGCGAGCGCGATGGCAAGCGCCAAGGACGAGTGCCAAGGCGAGCGCGATGGCGAGCGCGATGGCAAGCACGATGGCGAGTGCGAAGGGCGAGCGCAA